>NW_010367841.1:608561-660900 GCF_000414095.1 Morus notabilis | reverse complement strand
TCATATTTTCTCTCTAGAACTTGTGAGAATGTTTTGCAAGATAGGCTAGAGTTTTCTTGGTGAGGTTAGAGATGAACTTCTGTTGAGCGACCCAATTCAGAGTTTTGATTCCTTGTACTGTAAAGTTCAACATCTGAATGAATTAAATCTCATCTATTTTTCTATTACTTTTCAAAATATTGTGTGCCAATTTTTATATAAGTTCAGTCACGCTTTTCTTATGTAATTCTGTCATGCAATGTTTTGTTATTCAAATTATTTTGCAAATTGTCTTTTACTGCAATATTGTCATATTGATATATTGTCGATTTTAGATAACTTGTAATAATAATATTTCTGGAGTCAACATACAGATTTAATTTATTCGGTTATTTAATATTGTGAATCAAAACTTGGATTGGTGAACGAAACATTAGGGATTCTCGACACCTTACCGTTTTTATTATTGAATTTTCTTCATACAAATTCTCTCATTTTTATTTTATTTGCAACAAAATCTCAAAAATTATTCTTTTTCTTTAATTCACTTTTCTCTAACGCTCTTATTCTGTTAGTCTTTTTTGTTATTTTGTTATCTCTCTGTGGATACGACCGCTCTTCTGTGCTACAATTGACCGCTTGTGAATATCACTTTTGGGCGTTAATCAAAACTTAAAATTAAAAACTCGAATCGGTAAAATGAACGAGGCCAAAACATCACCTACCCCTTGAATTTCAATTACTCGAGTCTGTCCGCTACAGTGCAGATTCTCTGCAGAAGCATGTTTTCACACAGGCGTATTATCGTTGCTTGTCATCCCTCCTTCCTTTCCCATATGCTTACTACTTGGCTCACGAGAAAGGGGAAGCTTTCTCTTCTCCCACTATCTCCCATCTGCTTATGGGTTTGAGCTTCAAAGAGGATTTTGATGGCAGAGAGAAAGAGAAACTCATGATTTTTGCTGCTTGTATCTCGAGTATTCGAATCGCCAGAGATGATGGACAAGGGAAGAATAATTGGTCCAAATTTTCAGACCCAAACAAAGCAATAAACGAGTTTCTTCTTTAATCACATCACCGCGGAGAGGACTATCCCGGCCGGAATTGAGTGGGTCTTCGTCAGGAAGAGCCGATCAGAGCTGGACCCAAGCCGGTGGCGGGAAATTGCGACGATTAGAGTCGTGGCGGCGCTCCTGAATTGACAGAGATTCTTAGTCGTCGGTCACAGTCTCCGGATGTGAAGCGTGAGCTTTTGATGCTCTCTATATCTGCAATTGCGGGACAAGCTTTTGATCCCTTGGCTCAGCTTGTGGAGACTGCTTACATGGGTAGATTAAGCTCTCTGGAGTTGGGTTCAGCTGGTGTTTCTGTGAACATCTCAGCGTGAGAAGAGAGATATCAAGGAGGGGGAGAGAGCAGTGTCGGGGTTGTCGTTGTTATTACTATTATTATTATTATTATTATTATTTGTTAAAATTAGAGTTATGTTTTTGTCAAAGTGAACACAAAATTCAAGTTCAACATTCACAAACTATCTAAGTGAACACACTAACTCAAATTTTAAATACATTTCCAATTAAACTCACTTTTTTAACTCTACTCTTGAATTTTAAATCGCTGAAACGAACGCCCCTTAAAACTATCAGAATAAAAACTCAATAGAAAAGATTAAATTATCCTAAAATACTGATTAGGTTTTTTTTTTTCTTATCTCTCATTTTCTTAGCCACTTCTCAATTTCTTAGCCGCTTCTCTTCTCTAATTTCCTTTTCCATTTTCTTTCTTCACCTCTTTCATTCTTTTATCCAGCCACCGACGCTAACCCCTCCACCTACTATTGACCAGCGCCTCTACACTAGTGGTGTCAAATGGGACGGGCTGTCCATGGACGGCCCGGCCCAACCCAGCCCGTAACAGTCCCGGGTTCGGCCCGGCCCGATATGGTACTGTTACGGGCCGTGTCGGCCTGGCACGTTTGATGGGCTATGGCTGGGCCTCGGCTTCTCAGCCCACAGCACAAGCCCAACCCTAGTTCGTGAAGGCCCATGGCCCGGCCCAAGCCCGGATTCGGCCCTTGTTTGGCCCGACCCAGGCCCGCGAAAAAGCCCTCTAGCCCCTTCTGATTGTGACCGTTGGGCCCAACGGTCACAATAAAAAAAACCTCAAAAATCCCTATAAATACCCCTTAATTTCACCCTAAATCCTACACAACAATTCACTCTTAACTTCTCATCTCACTCACATTCTATCTCTCATCTTGTCTATTTAATTTTGATTCTAAGTTTTTTTCTCGCGATCACTCATTTTCTTGCTCTTTCATTTACAAAGTTTAAGTTCAATCAATTTTTAGAAAATGGATGCATCAAACTTTCCTGATTTCACTGCTCTTCTTGAGCTTGTTGATGAGCCATTTTTTGAAGATGAAATGATGCCTCCTAACCCCACCCCTACTGAACCAGAAAATGCTCGGATTGATAATGCTTCAGTGCACAACGAGAAAGTTGGAGAACGCACCAGGGAAAAAAGACCACAAATTTTTCCTGCATGGCAGCATTTCACAGAAGAGCCCCGACCAAATCCAAAAACAGGTGAAATAGAAATTCGTGCGGTATGTAAGTATTGTAAAAAATACTTTTCTAATAAAAAGGGTGGGGGTACTGGTTATCTGGATAGACATTAAAAATTATGTCTACTGTTGCACTAAGGTGGGAGTGTGGACTCCCGCCAACAAACACTATCACTCACACCACAAGGGTTGCAAAAATTTACATACGATGCACAACGTGCTCGTGAGGCACTAGCTAAATTTCTAGCTAGTGCCGAATTACCTCTTTCTTTTACAGATGATGCGTCGTTCGAAGAATTCATACAAACAGCCTTTTGCCCACAATTTAAACGGGTAAGTAGAAACACAACTCGCTCTGATAACATGAAAGTATTTTATGCAATGAGACAATCTCTTGTTGATAATTTTAAGACTTTTAATGCTACTGTATCATGTACTTCTGATCTATGAGAATGGTGCAATAAAACTTGATATTTATTCGTCACGGCGCATTATGTTGATGATGAATGAGTTTTACAAAAAAAAAAAATAATAGGTTTTCATTTATGTCCATATCCTCATAACGCATAAGCTATTTTTAGTACAATAATGGAAATTTTTAGTTTTTATGGGATAAAAGATAAAATTTTAACTATTACTTTTGATAATGCGTCAGCTAACAAAGCTACAATTAACATGTTTAAACGTAGTTTGAAACCAGCATTTGGGGGGAAATTTTTCATCAACGGTGTGCGTGTCACATAATCAATTTAGTAGTTCAGGCAGGAATTGAACATATTTTAGCTAATCTAACAAATATTAGAGAATTTTTATCCTTCATATCTAGTTCTGGAGCTTAGCTCAAAGAATTCAAATAATATTGCAGGAACAATAAGATGCGCCCAAGAAAGTTCCCAACTGGCGTGAGACATAGGTGGAATTCCACCTATTTAATGTTGAAGGTTGCATTCTCATATTCACAACTCATCACAACATATATAAACAGTAAGAACGATCAATTTTTAATTTTCGATACAGATTGGCAGATTGGTGAGTATTTTTTAAAATTTATAAAAGTTTTTTACAATGCTACTGAATTACTTTCTGGAGTTTATTATCCTACTGTACATTTAGCTTTACATTAACTATTTAATATTTTAGAAATATTTTCTTATTATAGGGATATTGAACTTTTTAGAAACATAGTTAAGCTAATGGAAACTAAATTTAAAAGTTATTGGTCAGGTTGTCCTATGTTATATGCAGTAGCAATCATTTTAGATCCTAAGTGTAGAGTAGATGAGACTGAATCTTTGATGACTGCTACAGCAGAAAATTTAGATATTGATATGCAACTAACTATTACTGACGCTAGGAAAATGTTAGAAAAGGTATTTAGTTTGTATGAAGTAAAATACATCACAGGTAAAAAAGAACAGGGAATTTTGACGTCAACTAGCAATTCGAGGCCTAAAGGCTCATCGTGGAGTTTCTTGAAGAAGAAAGAGAAAACGACAGGATCATCATCAACACAAGCGTCTACCGAATTGGTAACATATTTTGAAGCAAATTTTATAATCGATGACGGTAAACTGGACATCTTACAGTGGTGGAAGAGCAAGACCGATTGTTTTTCAACATTTTCCGTAATAGCTCGTGATATTATGACAACTTTAGTGTTAACGATAATATCAGAGCAAGCATTTAGTGCAAGCAACCGAATTCTTGACGAGAAGAGAAGCATAATGCATCTAGATATCTTAAAGTGGCTAATGTGCATTAAAGACTGGGAAGATGCCAGAAGATGAAAACAACAATACACGGATGATTCAATGCAAGACTATTTTTCTAACTTAGAAATAACAGAATCTTCTGGAAGCACTTAGGTTTTGTAATTTCTATTCTTAGAATATTGCATTCTTTATTCCTTCGCTAAGGTTTTGCCTCGATCTCCCCACGGGTTTTACTTAGCAAGGTTTTTAACGAGGCAGTCATTTAGGTGTACTTATTCGTATTATCTCAATTCAATAAAATCACATCTTTTGGGGGCATACGATATATTTTCTTTTTTTAATTAAATTTTGGAAAAAAAATTACAAGGGCCAGGGCCGGCCCGTGAAGGGCCTGGGCCTAGGCCCGACCCTGGCCCTTATGGACTAAGGTCGCGAGCCTGAGAATTTCTCCTCAGGCCCGCCTTGGCATGGCCCTGCATTATGCAAGGTCGTGCCAGGCCCGTCACAGGCCTGGGGTCGGACGTGCCGTGCCAGCCCGGCACGTTTGACACCTCTACTCCACACCACTTCGTCTCTAGATCTCATGGCTGATAAGTGCATGAAAATGCACTTAAATTATTCATAATTGCTAAATAAATTAAGTTTTTATTTAATATTTTCGTGGAATTAATATTTTGTGGAAGTATTTGATTTTAATTTAATTTAATTTGTTTTGGAGGGAAATAAGACATTTGGGCCAAAAACTAAAGAAAATAAAAATGAAGCCCATCAGCAGCCGTCCGCCGAGCTGAGCCAAGCTAAGCCGAGCCGCGCCAATCCCTTAGCCCGCCACGTGTTGTTTTCTGCTGCACTTCAGCCTCGTGGGACCCGCCTGTCCCCACGCGTACGCGCGCTTGGCGCGCACGGATCCTTCCCCCGGGCGAGTCTCCTCCATGCACGCGTCAGGGCGTTCAGCTTTCCTCTCCGCGTGGGTCCCGCGTCGCAGCAGCTTCCCAGTCAGTTCGCGCCACGTGTCCAAGCTGTCGGCCACTTCCTCTCTCAGCCACTTAGCTTGCGCCACGTGTCACGTCTGAACTCTGAAGCTAGTTTTTATCCGTGTTTTCCAAGCGTCTGTCCTGGACGAATCAAGTTGTGCCACGTGGCGTTTTCTTCACTTGCTCTAGCCGTTCATGCGAGATTGTTCATCAGTTGTATCCATTTGTGATGGTTTTTCTTCCCATCATAACCAGCTTTTACTCTCAAAATTAAGACTTGTAAATTCTGATTCAATTAGGATCCGTTTTTGTTCTTTTGTTTAGCATGGCCAGAAACTCTATAAATAGAGCCATTGTCAAGGTGATTAGGTTGTTAATTTTGAGCTTAAGTTTACACACATTTTCTCTTGTTTTCTTATTCTTATTCTCATACTTTCTTTTTAGAATTTTATGGGAATTATGTGCAAATTAGGCTAGAGTTCGTTGGTGAGGTTAGAGAGAAACCTATATCTGATGTGATCTTGAGTGGATTTTGATTCTCCATTTGTTCTCCAAAGTTTATATATTTGAGTGATTGATTTTCTTCTATCTTCTTCTAATTTCTCATATTGATATATTTTGTTGTCAACTTTTACATAAATTTAGTCATGCTCTTTTTATGTAATTGTTGCTCAATATAATTATATCGATAATATTATTTTATGAGTAGTCTTTTATTACAATATTACCAACGGTATATTGTCGCTTTAAGATTTATTGTAAGAATAATTTTTACTAGTTTTCAACGTAAGAATTTTACTCACTCGAGTACATTTTAATTCACATGTTCTTCAAATAATTATTTTTCGATTGTTAGTTTGGGATGTGAAACTTTCAATTGAGTAATCTCAAAGATCAAAATCCATTCGGATGAACGAAGCATATAGGGGAATCTCGACGCCTTACCGGTTTTAATTATATAGTTTTCTCCTATATTTTTCTTACACTTAAACTTCTCAACAAAAATTCCATGCTCTTTTATTTTTACTTTATTATTTATCTCCTAAAGCTTTTTATTTGCTAATAATTTCTTGTTCAATTTGTCACTTCCTCGTAGGATCGGCCGTCCTAATTGTGCTACAATTGATCGCTTGTTTTGTACACGTTTAGGCGTAATCAATGGCACAGATCTTGAACATCATCGAAAGATCCCATCGCTACAACATCGCCAGTCACTATCAATGAAATATCAGTGTTGCCGAGAAGGAAGAAGTGCAAATGCCATCCTCATCAAATCTCGCACATCTTTGGTACAAAATTGTGGCCAGATCTGTCAAGAGATTCCATTTCTAACAGATCGAAGAGGTACAATGTGAGGACTGTATAGATTCAGAGATTCGCCATAGCCATTTTCATCGCCATTTTCATGCATTTCCACCATCCCCACTGTGAATGTTTCTTTTTTTCGTATCTATTTGTATTTTTTTTCAACATATTTGTGATTTTTCTTTTTTTTTTCCTGATCTAAGTTTGTACATTTTTTTATTTTTTATTTTTTATTTTTGTAATTTCTGTATAGTTGTGGAGGATTCTATGGATTTTTTTTGTGAATCTTTGTGATTTTAGGTGTTTTTTTTTTATCATCTGGTGCTTTAAATTATCAGATTTTCTGCCATGTGGCAGAATAAAAACTCAATCGAAAAGACTAAATTATCCTGAAATAGTGACTAGAGTTTTTTTTTTAATTCTCTTTTTTCTTTTCTCTCCCTTTCTTTGCCGCTTCTATTCTCTAATTTCCTTTTCTCTTCTCTTTCTTCACCTCTCTCATTCTCTTATCCAACCACCGATGCTAACCCCTCCACCTACTAGTGACCAACGCCTCCGTACCACTTCATCTCTCGATCTCATGGCACAGATCTTGCGCATCATCGCCAGTCGTTGTCGATGAAATATCGGTGCCACCGAGAAAGAAAAAGTGTAAATGCCGTCCTCATTAAATCTCGCTATCTATTGTGAGATTCTATTTATGACAGATCGAAGAGATATAATGCGAGGATTGTATAGAGTTAGAGATCCGCCATAGCCATCTTCATGCATCTCCACCATCCCCACTGTGATTGTTTCTTTTTTTTATTATTATTTTCATATCTGTTTGTATTTTTTTCTAACATGTTTGTGATTTTTCTTTTTTTTGCCCTCATCTAAGTTTGTAAATTTTTTGATTTTTTTTGTAATTTCTGTATAGTTTGTAAAGGATTTTATGGATTTTTTTTTTGTGAATCTTTGTGATTTCAGGGGTTTTTTTTATCATATGGTTTTCGAATGTGACTACCGGCCACTGAAAATGGGGCAGATTCGGGTGGTTACCGACCTGTGACTTGGTTGTCACCAGCTGGTATCTTTAGCAGATATCAGTCGGTATCTTAAGCGGCAACGTTAGCGTGGCAGATACTAATGGCAACTTGTAATTTTTCCTTTTTTTATTTTTTATTTTTTTGGTACACCGGCGACATTGATTGCCGAAATAAGACCAATCATGACGGTTACCGATCAAGATACCGTAGGTAATTGGCAAGAATACCACCATTATTAGGTGGTATTGTCATCGGATACTAGAGGTATTTCGGTTGGATACCAGCAATTACCGGCTGACAACCGGCAACCTCTGGCGGCCGATATCACTGTGGTTACTAGCTAAAAACTGTTGATCGACAGTGGATACCAGTTGGTATCGACCATGGAAACCAATGGGTATCATGGTGGATACCGGCTAATATATTGAAAGTATATTTGGTATTTTAAATATAATATGATGATGTAGTCGTAGTATATTTTATAAAAGTTTTAGTCCTTGAACATATGTTAATTTAAGTCTAAAACTTGTGACAGTTGTCTATAAAGAGTTCTTTGGACCATCATGTAAATCCATGCTTGATGTGGGCCCATGGGGAAGGTTTATTCAAGGCCTAACAGTAGAGATTACCTAAGCCCATGTATATCGATTGAATCAGAAGGCCCATATGAACAAAGGGAATGAGGTTTTTTTTTTTTTTTTTTTTTTTTTTTTTTGAGAAAATTGTAGAATTTACCTTTAAAATTGTACGAGTCTGAACTTTTATGTTTACTCTTAATAAATATCTTTTTATTAATATAATTATTTGAATAAAAAGTTATAAATTAAAAGTAAATGATACAAATTTTAACCCATATACTTTTAATAAGTATTTGTTAAGATTATCTAAACTTTTAGCAAGCAGCGCGTCCCAGTGAAAAAAAGAGAAAAAAAACACTTTTAATGAGTATTTATTAAGATTATCTAAACTTTTAGTAAACAGTGCCGGGTGAAAAAAAGAGAAAAAAAAGAAGATGATAATCGCAGAATTTATTAAGTTCAAATCAGTACAAACATACTTGACAATTATTTGATCTAAAGACTTAAATTGATATCAACCAAAGTTTTGCTTCAAGTGTAGCTGACAGAATTTATTTTCTCAACCGTCCAAATTGTTTTTTCTCTTGTCTATTGGCTAAAAATTGAAATATTATGAACAATGAAAGCGTTTTCAAGATTCTAGAAACACTGTCGCTTATAAAAGGAAAAGGAGAACCAAGACACGAGGAAAAGAACAGGTCTCCAAGTCGGTCACACACAGCCACACTGCCAATGGCTAAAAATAAAGATGAATAAATAAATAACAAACAAAACAAACAAAGTCAATGTTGATTTGTTGATCTTTGAGTCAATGTATAAATTCGTCAAAAGATCGGACGGCGCAAAATCGCCTCCACAAAGAGTCAGATGACGTAAACAACAGTTAATGCAGGTCTTAGTAGAAACTAGAAACACCCAAGGATCCCCGTTCCACTTCCCTCCAACAAAAAACGGTCAAGGAACCGAATTTTCGAATTAGAGAATTTCTCGCTTCACTTCAGAAAAGCAAAATAGTCAAGTCTCTTGGGACTTCTTTTTTGCAAGAAAGTGAAGAAACCCCAGAATGGAGATCGTTGAATCTTTCTCTACAAAGCCCTAGAGGGAGAGAGAAACCCAAAAAATGTCTCTTTTTTTCTTCCTTTTTTATCGGATTAGGGTTTGAATTTCCCAATCCTGTAGCTTTCGTCAGTGAAATTTCGGCCAAGAAATTGGACGAATATGATAATTGCTCGTTGAATTTTGATGCTTTAAGAAAACTCATGGTGCAAGATCATCAAAAGTTTCCATCTTTAGATAACGCGACGGGATGCCAGTACACGGTTCAAGGAATCAGTATGATTCGATCGGAGTATCTTCGATCCACCGGTTTCTTTTCTGTTCCCCAGAAGAAATCAAAGATTTTTTGGACATTATACTTGAATGTTGTCAGTAATTACGTGCCTAAGCTTTCAATTGAGTCGATTTGTGGGTTTAATAGCAATTTACTTTCGGATACTTGTATGAACATTGAGAATAGGTCCCAATTCGAAGCCCTCTTTTCAGGGGATCAGTTGGAGCAGACTAGGGTTTTGTGTAATCAGTCTTTGAAGGACGATCGCCTCTGCAGATCATGTTCGGATAGATCGTTGGGCGTCCACAACACGTACTTTCACGGCGCGGGGAGTGAGAATTCTTTGACTTGCAATGCGTATCCGTTTATGTATGCAGGCGCCTTTGCTAATAGGTTTGGGCCAACTGATGTATGGACTGCCAAGTGTTTATTTTTGGTCGATTTTATTCGGGTAAAACCCGGGCCTGGAAACCGAAGGGCGATGCTTATGGGGATTATGGTGGGGTGTATCAACGGTTTTTTTGGGGCGGTTGTGGTGGGTTTGGTGTCTTTGGTTATGGCACAATAGGAGGAAGACGAGGAGGAAGGAAAATTTGGCACAAGTTGAGACTGCTTCTTTTTCAGGAACGGAAATGGTTAGTGGGAATAAAACGTTTGCTCGTTTCACACTAGAGGAGATAATGAAGGCTACAAACAATTTTTCTAGGGATAACATAATTGGTTTGGGAGGGTATGGGAATGTTTACAAGGGGGTTTTAGCAGACGGGTCTGAAGTTGCATTCAAGAGGTTCAAGAACGGCTCTGCAGCTTGGGATGAAATTTTTGCCCATTAAGTTGAGGTTATTGCCAGTGTTAAGCATGTGAACCATTTCGCTTTGAGAGGCTATTGTACGATGACGGTGCCAGTTGAAGGCTACTATAGAATAATTGTCTGCGAACTGATGCGCAATGGGAGCCTCTATGACCACATTTTCGGATTAGGAGGGAAGAAGCTTAGCTGGTCAGCTCGGAAAAAGATCGCCCTTGGAATGGCCCGTGGATTAGCTTATCTACATTATCGGATTAGGAGAGAGGTTAAGGCTAGTAACATACTCATAGACGAATCATTTAAGCCGAAACTGACTGATTTTGGCCTCGCAAAGTTCACTCAAGAAGGACGTTCATATTTGAGCACAAAGGTAGCTGGAACCCTTGGTTATGTTGCCCCAGAATATGGTCTGTATGGGCAATTATCCGAAAGGAGTGATGTCTACAGTTATGGCGTTGTGCTTATTATTATTATTATTATTATTTTGGTTTTGGTACACATTGTATGTAAACACGCGTGTATATGAAAATTTCATAAACAAAACACGTATATGAAAATATGTTCATATTTTTAGTGAAATAAACTTGACTTATAGGGCATGTTTAGTTCGTTGATTCAAGTTAAGATGTGACTTTATGTGAGAGTTTTTTACTGTAGTAAAAATGTTAGATGTGACTGTTTTTTAGAACTTTTTACTGTAATAAAACTCGAATAGGTAAAATGAACGGGTTGTAGATTTTAAATTCTTTTGAAGTTCTAGAAACAGATATATCAATGTAGATATTTTCACTGTGCAATCTGTTTATGAACTTGGCATTTAGAAACTGACAACAACAAAACGCGATACTAGTTCCCAGTAAAAAAATTGCAAACCCTACATGAATTCGAGATACAATTAACCTCTCAAATTCAAACAGAAGACGAGAAAATGACAATTATAAACACCCCCCCAAACCCTTTTGATTTTTTTTTCTTCACCAGTTTAGTTCCAAGAAGATGTCCACAAAAATACCTCTCAAATAATTCCATAATCTAAGAACCCTCTCCATGATTCCCAACCCTCTTTCCTCTCTCTCTTGTAATATTCCTTTCCATTTCTCTCAATCTCACTTTGACCTATGACTTTTAAAACGTCCCATCTTTGATTCTGAGTTTTTTTGTTATTTCAGTTTCAATCCTTTGCTAGCTAAATGTAAAATATTTGACAAAATCTACGTAAATGAAGGACTAAAATTATAAACATTTAAAATTTAGAGATTATGAATGGAAATCAACTTTTATTTTTTATATTTTTTAGTCCTTAAACTTTGAATGTTTTAATTTTGATCTTAAATTTATACAAATTTCATCAAATATTTAACACTTAAATAATATAAAGATTAAAATTAAAATAAAATAAAACTTCAAAAATCAAATCTGAAACGTTTTAAAAATCAAGAATCAAAATAAGATTAAAGTAAATCTCGGAGACCGATATAAACCTTTTATTTTATACTTTAAATTAGTGGACGTTTAGTTCATGGATCTAAAATCATGATTCAAAATTATTTTTAATTTATGTGTATTTTTTGTGTAAAAAAATACTGTAACGAACCACGAATCATGACACAAATACACCAACCAAACGCACCCTAATTTTCTAAACTGTTTTTTTGAATGGGACATTGTACAAAAGGAATCTCGTTAGTACTGTGCAAATATGGGTGCTGTCTTTTCACTAAAAGGCTTCCTATTCGTGCCAATCTTATTGTCGTATTTGGTTGTACAATGCGTGGGCACTACACACTTCGACTCCACTGAGTGCCCAAAATTTTGGCAACATTCTTCTTTGACATAAAAAGAAAAAAAAAAAAAAACAGAAAAAGAAGAGTTGGTCATTAAGAAAGAGCACTTCTGTTTTGGCCATCTGAGAATAAGATTCTTATTTATTAAAAAAAAAAAAAAAAAACTTCTGAGAGCAACATATAAAAGATTTTTTTCCCCCCTGAGCTTAATCATTTTCTGAAAGAATTAAAAAAAAAAAAAAGATCTTTCTATCAGAATTCATTAAAGTTAGAACCGCAGTTGCATCTGGCTTAAGATTGCTACGCAATAGAGAAGAAAGCATGGAAAAAGGAGAAGCTGTGAAGAAGCCATTACTTGAGAATTACAACGGCCAAGGCAGTGAGATCTCATCGTCCGCCCCGCTCACAATCGTTGTCGGTTTTAGCTGTATCGTTGTTTATTGCTCTTCTTTTGCTGGTGGAAATTCCGTAATCACTATTTCATTCACTTTTGTAGAGGAATCAATAGATGGGATGGGTTCAATTCATCATTTACGTGTTTGTTAGAGTTAATCAAGATTTGTCAAGTGGGAGTACTCTGATGAGTCTGATCAATTGATAAAATCCTCGAGCTGATTGAATTGAGTGTGTTTAATAAGCCTATTCTTCTATATATGATTTGCAGATTGGATATTCATCACCTGCTGAGTCTGGAATTTTGAATGACCTTGGCCTCGATTTAGCAGATGTGAGACAAGATGTGTGCATTGCTTTCCTTCTTTTTGTTTGAGTTTATTAGCTGCATCGGAGTGTAACTATATTGAAACTAATGAAAATTCAAGTAGAAACCATCTTGAATCCTCTGCAACCAACTCAAACTGCTACGGTTACAGTGTTTGCATTCGGTTAATTCATGAAGATTTTGAATTTCCTAATGCCACATATGGGCTGCAAGAGTAGACAAATAGTTAGTTGAGATATGATCTGTTAAGCACCTATCCACTTTGAGCTGGATTTCAATGGTGAACTCTACTTTAAGTGTTTGCAACAATTGTTATCGGAGTCTCTCCATGTGTTACTCACTGAATTATTTCAACTTGATCATTTTTGAACTCATATAATGGTTTCTCATAGTGGATTAGTAGCATAGATCAGATTGGAATATCACCTTTTTTTTTATCTCTCAGTGAAGATTTTGTACTAAATGATGCAGTACTCCGTTTTTGTTTCAATCTTTCTTATTGGATCACTATGTGGAGCAGTATGGAGTGGGAAAGTTGCGGAGTTTATTGGTCGGAGAGGTGTAAGTAACTCATCCTCTCACATGAGCTTTAAATGTTCAGACCACATATTCTTAAAACATTATCTAGTTTTATCACTGCAGACTTTTTGTTAATTGGTTGATGTTGAGATGCAGACAATGGGAGTTACAGATTTATTCTGCATCACGGGGTGGCTTGCAATAGCATTTTCGAAGGTTTCCCTTTCTTACTCATTGCTCAATTGTGTCTATTAACAAAGTGTGATAAACCCTCCATCAAAGTAGTAACATTATGTTTAATGTTTGAATGAAAGGATGCTTTGTGGCTCGATTTTGGAAGATTCTTAGTTGGATGCGGAGTGGGACTTAGTTGTTATGCGGTAACTACCGTAGAAGTTCATCACCTAAAGCTTAATAACTGGTTACATAATACATGAATTCTGACTCTATGTATGCAACTTTTTTTTTTTCTCTGCTCAGGCACCTATATATGTTGCCGAAATCACCCCCAAAACCGTGAGAGGAGCCTTAATGTCAGTGAAACCTGTATGTATCTAGCAATTCGAGTTTCAGTTCGAGATCACTTAGTAAAGATATGAATCTTTTGCTGATGAATTTTTGTCTGTCATTTATTATGTATTCTCAATATGCATAGCTGCTGATGAGCAGTGGCAAAGCACTCTTTTTCTTTATCGGTCCTGTTGTCAACTGGCGTATCTTAGCACTAACAGGTCAATTATTCTTGTTTTATCATTTATTTTGAGCTTTTAACTACAGAGAATGCTAATTTTCTATGTATTGAAAAAATGCATATTGTATGTGAATTTACTTGCTTGCAGCGCTTGTTCCCTATTTGTTACAGCTGCCAGGCCTCTTATTCATTTCTGAGTCGCCTAGATGGTTGGTACGTGATTCAAAGTTATGTGAATAAATTTCAAAAATCTGTTTTAACTTTTGGTTAATTTTCTTGCATGATCTACATCAAGAAAAAAAAGAAAAGAAAAAAGAGTCACACAATCTGATAGTTTCTTTGTGGTTTGCAGATGAAAATTGGTCAAGCCGAGAAGTCTGAAAGTGCTCTACGCCGCCTTAGGGGAGAGAAGGCGAATATATCTCAAGAGACAGCTGAGATCAGAGTGATACTTTTGCACTGATAACTTCATCTCATTCTCGAATCTTTTACCTACTTTTTTTTTTTTTTTTGAGGAAAATGTTTATTGCCCTTCTTCGGACAAAAGAATGAGACTGATTTTTACCATTCTGCAGGATTATATAGAATATTCTAAAAGGGTCTCTGGAGATGGAATTTTAAGTGTATTCCAGAGGAAGTATTCATATTGTCTCATTGTAAGTCAAAATACATAAGCAGTAACCTTTTATTACATGCACATAGCCCTTGTTTGGTTCATATAGGTTTTATATTTGTATTTATACTTATACATATTCCTTTTATACATGTTTGTTTATGGGAAACTTGCACCAGGTTGGAACAGGCCTTGTGGCGTTCCGACAACTTGGAGGACTTGGTGGGATTTCCTTTTATGCAAGTTCAATCATCAAGTCTGCAGGTAAAATATTATAAACATCTTATTTTTCTTCCCCCGCCCCCTAACTTTTACACTTCCAATTTTTGAGTAAATGAGATAGAACAATTAAAAGGAAAGCATAGGCTGTGTTTGGAACTGATTCTGTTTTTATTTTTCACTTTTTTGAGAAAAAAATGAAAACGTTTTCAAAACGGCGTTTGGCGCAATAAAGACCAAAAACAGAAATGAAAACGATTTTTTAGTTTAATGTAAAATAAGAGAGAAATAAAAAATGACTTTTAGTCATTTTTTATTTTTTGTTTTCGTTTTCTCCTCTCGAGCAGAGAGAGAGAGAAAGAAAGACATTAATGGTTTTTTTACACTAAAAATAATCTCTTAATAAAATTACCAAATGCATTTTTAAAAATGATTTATGTCTGAGATTGAAAACGTTTTTATTTTCATTTTCATACAAAAAATAAAATCATTTTGTAACAAGTTCCAAACACGCCCATAATATTGTTTTATGACAGGTTTTTCAAGTGAGATTGGGAGCATTGCAGTTGGAACAACTGAGGTAACATGATCTATAGATAATGTAGCTGAACCTAATGTATCAATGTTTGTTCTCTTCCCAAAGACAATTAAGTACTACTCTATGACAGATTCTGTCGGCGATACTCGGAGTTTGCTTCATAGATAAGTTCGGAAGGCGACCGCTTCTTCTGGTAAAAAGAGATCAACAGAAATAAATGTCTTCAAATTTGATCAGTCTAATTAATAGATATTTCAGTGCTGAAATCAATTCTTTTTCTTGCAGATATCTGCAGCCGGGACATGCTTTGGTTCTTTTATTCTTGGATTGTCATTCTTCTTGCAGGTTTTGATTTGAAAGAAAAGATTTATATAATAATTTTAAGATCATTTAGGCATTTTGTATTCTCTTATAATATAATGTTGTTGTAGAGACTCTTGACATTGAAGTGTGTCTTCATCAGGGTCTTCACTTTGGAGAGAAGATTACTCCTGTTTTGGGGCTTGCCGGTATACTGGTAATTTACTCTTGCATTTTTAACCACAAAGTAAAAAAATGGTTTTGAAATATTTTTAATTTAATTCCTCTAATTTGTAACTCGCTAGGTGAAACATTTATGGCTAAAAATGAATAATATATGAGGAACTAAAATTATATACAGGTATACTTCGGCTTTTTCAGCTTAGGTATGGAAGGAATACCATGGATCATATCGAAGGAGGTATGTATACATATATATATATATATATATGGTGTTATTAATTTTATGACATTAATATTATGAATAAACTTAACCAAGCCGAATTTTATATGGAAAATTGGTTGATCCACTTGTAATGACTGATGTGTTTGTTCAGATATTTCCGGTGAACATAAAGGGGGCAGCTGGTAGTATAGCAAGTGTGGTTTCTTTGATTAGTGGTTGGGTTATTTCCTACACTTTCAACTTCATATTTGAATGGAATTCAGCAGGTGAGGAGGATTTCCTCATTATTTTCTACAAATTGCCAATAAATTTTTTTTTTATCAGTACTTTGTAACATTTTTTTTTTATTTTTATTTTTAAATGAGTTGTTCAGGTACGTTTTTCATATATGCTGCCATGTCTGGTGCTAGTGTATTGTTCGTTTGGAAGATGGTACCAGAGACCAAGGGGCGTAGTCTTGAAGAAATACAAGCATCCCTACTCATTAGTCCACAACAATAAGACTGCAATGGTATATGAATAATAATATGAATATCCCACAAAAAAGTTAAAAAAATAGTAATAATAAAGAAAGGGAAAAAAGGGTTTATGGCCAATCACAAAAGTAATGAAAGCAAAAAAGATGGTCATGTCTCCAATTGTAGTGTAATTATCCGATGAAATTGTAATGATTGAATCTGTTCTGAAAACCCAGTATATGTTGTTCATAATCAGTCTCCAATTAAAGTTTTTACCATGAGCAATGCTGAAATATGCATAGAGAACAGTAAGGTAATATATATATATATATATATATATATATAGTTATGATGCACGCAATACCTCAATATTCAATACGTTCATAAAAAATAATTACATAAGTTGGGCTAGATTTTTACCTATCACTTCTTCAATCGAATTTGATATATACTTGTGGGGTTAAGTAACTCTACTGTCTATTGCATCATTTAGAGTAAAGTGACGTTTGGTTCATAGGTTCAAACTATGGTTCATAATTTTGATTTTTGAAATTTAAATTTTTCGTGAGAGAAAAATACTGTAGCGAACTAAGAACCATGATTTTAAACCAGATCAAAACCTTCAAAACAAACGGAGCATAAAATGTTTAATGATTATAAAAATATTGAACTTCAAGTATAATTTGTCAAACCCCGACTTTATAGAAGTGGCCCAAAAATTTCACGATTTGCACTTGAGCTGAGCTGGTAGGATCTGTAGAGGCAATCTTCGGTCTTGTTTATTTCACCGATTCGAGTTTTTAATTTTAGAGTTTTATAGTTAAAAGCTCTCAAAAAATGTTACATCTAACTTTTTCTGTTATAAGCTCTTAGAAAATGTTATATCTCAGTTCGAATTGAAAACTCGAATCCACGAAGCGAATGAGATCTTCATCTTTGCTAACACTTCTGATATTGATATTCAGCTTATGGTTTTGAAATAGTTAAATTCTAAATTCAGTCATATCTGAAAAGGTGGTTTATTGGTAAAAAATTATTGTATTAAATTTTATGTTTTCTAGTTGTGTTTGATCCAACTACTACTAATAGTAATTAAAAAAAAAAATCATTAGTTACTTACTTACTAGGCTCTTGATGAGCTCACTCTTTAATTTTTCCCCTACCAGATTTTTGAAGCAAATAATACTGGACAAGATTTAAGCTGAACAAACTGGTTTTCATGGGTTATTGAATCAGTCAAAGATTTGTAACATGATTCTAAGGGAATTAAAGTACAAAACCGCTTCTTCTTCTTCTTCTTCCTCCTCTTTTTTCTTTCCGCCATCTTGTATATATTTTAGTGCATTTGCTGTATTAACCTGTAGTTATATGAAAAATTACGTAAAAAAATAAATCATGAGATCGAGAAAATTACGTATTTAAAAAATAATAAATAACACATCCCAACTAGATTGATATCCACTAAAAAGGAAGGCCGTGGCGCCCACATGCAAGAGATTAAAAAAATTGCTGTTTTGTTTCTAATTGTACGATCATACGAACTCAAGTGTATAAATAGAACATTTTAGGGTTTATTTAGGGACTTTTTGGCTGCAGAGACACAACGGAGGAGAAGACGAATTTATAGGAGGAGGAGTTCCTTCAAATTCACAAACAGTTTCTTTCTTTTGTCTTTTCTCTTAGGCTAGAAATTAGGTTTAGGATGTTTAATTTTTCAGTTACGTTCTAACTTTATTTTCTTAAGTTACGATATAACCGAATTATGATTGTTCAACATTCTTAATTTTCAATTGAATCGAGAGGTTTATTCCATTATACTGCTGTTATACTTTGTTCTTAATGCATGTAAATATATAAAGGGATGAAACGGTCCATTATAGTGTTTTGTTTTTATAAAGGAGATGCACAATTAAATTGACGCAGTAAAAAATTAGAGGGACAAGGAATGGTCACATCGAACCAAACCCCAAGCCAAATCCATGGATGAATGGAGAGAAAACCTCGATAGCTAATACAGTCAGATCTAAACAATTCCCCCAAAAATTACCCTGGAACGAGAGCTTTTTAGTCTCTTAAAGCTAGAGATGTCAAACGTGCCGGCCGGGCCGGCACGGCACACTTGACCCCAGGCCCATTATGGGCCTAGGCCGGGCTTGAGAAGAAAAACTCGGGCCCGGTCCAGGCCCTTGGCTCTAGTCCATAAGGGCCAGGGCCGGGCCTGGGCCCAGGCCCTTCACGGGCCGGCCCCGGCCCTTGTATTTTTTTTAAATTTTAATTAAAAAAAATATATCATATGCCCCAAAAAGATGTGATTTTATTGAATTGACGTAATAAGAGTACACATAAATGACTGTCTCGTTAAAAATCTTGCTAAGTAAAACCCGTGGGGAGATCGGGACAAAACTTTAGCGAAGGAAAAAAGAGTGCAGTAGCTAGGAATAGTAAATTACAAACCTAAGTGCTTCTAGAAGATTCTGTTATTTCTAAGTTAGAAAAATATTATTGCATCGAATCATCTGTGTATTCTTGTTTTCGTCTTCTGACATCTTCCCAGTCTTTAACGCACATTAGTAGTCCCTCCAAGACATCTGGATGCATTCTGCTTCTCTTCTCGTCAAGAATTCGATTACTTGCGATAAAAGCTTGCTCCGATGCTACCGTTGACACTGGAGTTGTAAGAATGTCACGAGCTATTATGGACAGTGTTGAAAAACGATCAGTCTTGCTCTTCCACCACTGTAAGATGTCTAGTTTATCGTCATCGATTACAAAATTTGCTTCAAAATATTTGACTAGTTCCGTAGACGCTTGTATTGAGGACGATCCTGCCGTTTTCTCTTTCTTCTTCAAGAATATCTATTTTTAAATTCTCTGCGGTAGCAGTCATCAATGATTCAGTTCCATCTACTCCGCAGTTAGGATCTAAAATGGTTGCCAATGCATATAACATGGGACAACCTGACCAATAACTTTTAAATTTATTTTCCATTAAGTTAACTATATTTCCAAAAAGTTTTGTATCCCTATAATAAGAAAATGTTTCTGAAATATTAAATACTTGATGTAAAGCTAAATGTGTAGTAGGATAATCAACTCCAGAAAGTAATTCAGTAGCATTATAAAAAACTTCTAGAAATTTAAAAGAATACTCAGCAATCTGCCAATCAGGATCGAAAATTAAAATTTGATCGTTCTTACTGTTTACGTATGTCGTGATAAGCTGTGAATACGGGAGTGCTGCCTTCAACATTAAATATGTTGAATTCCACCTATGTCTCACGTTAGTTGGAAACTTTCTTGGGCGCATCTGGCTGTTCCTATAATATTGTTTGAATTCTTAGAGCCGAGCTCGAGAACTAGATATGAATGATAATGATTCTCTAATATTTGTAAGATTAACTGAGATATGTTAAATTTCTGCCTAAACTACTAAATTAATTATGTGACATGCACACCGTTGATGAAAAATTTCCTCTCCAAATGCTGGTTTCAAACTACGTTTAAACAGATTAATTGCAGCTGTATCAGCTGACGCATTATGAAAAGTAATTGTTAAAACTTTATCTTCTATCCCATAAAACCCAAAAATTTCCATTATTGTATTAAAAATAGTTGTTGCGTTATGAGGGTATGGACATAAACGAAAACCAATTATTTTTTTTTTGTAAAACCTAATTGTCATCAACGTAGTGCGCTGTGACACATAAATATCCAGTTTTATTGCACCCCTCCCACAGATCAGAAGTGCAAGAGACAGTAGCATTAAAAGTCCTAAAATTATCACCAAGAGATTGGGTCATTGCATAAAAAACTTTCATGCAATCAGAACGAGTTGTGTTTCTACTTACCCGTTTAAATTGTGGGCAAAAGGTTGTCTGGATGAATTCTTCGAACGAGGCATCATCTGCAAAAGAAAGAGGCAATTCGGCACTAGCTAGAAATTTAGCTAGTGTCTCACGAGCACGTTGTGCATCGTATGTAAAATTTTATAACTCCTGTGATGTGAGTGATAGTATTTGTTAGTGGGAGTCCACACTCCCACCTTGGTGCAACGGTAGACATACTTTCCAATGTCTATCCAGATGACCAATACCCCCACTATTTTTATTAGAAAAGTACTTTTTACAATATTTACATACGGCATGAATTTCCATCTCACCTGTTTTTGGATTTGGTCGGGGCTCCTCGGTGAAATGCTGCCATGCCGGAGAAGTTCGCGGTCTTTTTCCTCTGCTGCGTTCTCCAACTTCCTCGTTGTGTACTGAAGCATTATCCACCGGAGCATTTTCTGGTTCAGTGGAGTTGGGGTTGGGAGGCATCATTTCATCCTCATAAAATGGCTCATCACCAAGCTCAGGAAGAGTAGTGAAATCAGGGAAGTTTGGAGCGGCCATTTCTGGAAATTGATAGAACTTGATTGAACTTTATAAATGAAAGAGCTAGAAAATGAATGAACGCGAGAGAAAAACTTATAATCAAAGTCAAAGAGACAACTTGAGAGATAGAATGGGAGTGAGATGATAAGTTGAGAGTGAATTGTTGTGTGAGATTTATTGTGGAATTAAGGGGTATTTATAGGAGATTTTAGGGTTTTTAGCTGTTGGGCCCTTCGCGGGCCAAACGGGAGGCACGTGACTGGCCAAACGGGAGGCCCGTCACATGCCTCCCGTTTGGGCCCGCGAAAGGCCCCTAGACCAAATGAAATGGGCCGTTTGATGGGCTATTTCGCGGGCTTGGGCCGGGCCGAACAAGGGCCGTGCCGCGGGTCTCCACGTGCTTGGGCCGCGGGCTGAGAAGCTGAGGCCCAGCCCTAGCCCATTACACATGCCGTGCCGGCACGGCCCGTAACAGTAGCGAACCGGGCCGTGCCGAATCTGACACTATTACGGGCTGGGCTGGGCCGTCCATGGACGGCCCGGCCCATTTGACACCAAGCCCGTAGCTGAGTCTAACCTAGTTTAAATATCATTTTTCTTAAAAAACTTAAATTTACAAAATTTTATTATAATATTTTTTCTCATAAAAAATTTAAATTTTAATTAAAATAATTTGATTTGAACTAATGAACAAAACGGTTCTTAATCTTGCAGCTACTTCACCAATTAAATGCAGCGTTTACGAAAAGTTAAAACACAACCTCAAATGATAGTAAAAGAGCACCTAAAGATCTAAACACAATTAAGTAAAATTTTAAAAGCAATTATGTCCTCCATCATAAAAAAAATTCATTTATTTTATACGTTTAAATTTATAATTTTAATTCAATTATAATATTTTTCACTCATAAAAAAAATTTAAAATTTAAAATTTAAAATTAAAAATATTTAATTTAAATATAAGAATTAAACGGACACAAAATTTTTTAAAAAATTCAAGAATATAATCTAAATTTTAAAGTTTTGAGTGGGGGGCACGTGGAACCTACTCATTATTGCATGGCTCCGCCACGGTAGAGAGAGAAGTCCCAGATTCCAATGAGTTCCGATGTAATGCATCACTATTAATGCTAATATAAGAATAATTTTCCGTGAAAAAAAATTAAGAATGGAAAAATATGTGGGACTTGAGGGATGGTGCTAGAACTAGATACTAGATACCAATCTGTAGGTATTTTCTCTATGCTAAGTTCCTCAATGAATTTGTTTCTGGCCAACTTCATGTTCAGAAATTTAGAGAAAAAACCTTATTATAAATAACTATCAAGGAAAAAAAAATAGAGAAAAAAAAGGGACACGGATAACAGAAAAGGAGTGAACATGGATAAACAGCTTCTTAGGCCCATTTATTTCGCTGATTCGAGTTTAAAATTCAAATTTTATTACAGTAAAAAGCTCTCACAAACAATCACATCTAACTTTAATTGATTGCTTTTGGGCAATAGTTTTTTTTCAATCTGTTTTCTTACAATTTTTTGGGCAATTATTCCTTGAATAACATGGCACTCATTTTCTTGAAATGCTTAATTTCACTAGCATTTTGTTTACTTTTGGGCATTTTGTTTCAAAATCAACGTACACTTTTTCACCAAAATATAATAATCTAATATTGGTCCTGGCCGGTGGGATATCTATCTTTTATTGAAACTTTTTAATTAAACCGGTCTTGCACGTTAAATATAAATTGCTATTTTAACTAGTAATTTTTAGTGAGTCACTTCAACTAAATTTTTTATTTTAATTAAATATAAATTATTTTAATATTTATAAAATTATAAAATAGAAATAATTTTATTAAATTTACAAAAGATTCTTTGCATTTATTATAATTAAAAGAATAACATAATAAAAAATGAAATGACTAGTCACTTTATATGTTAATTATATTTAACTAGTGTAGAAAATATTCTCTAAAATAATTAACCATTTAGATAATAGTTAGAGTGGAGAAAAGCTAAAAAAATTAAATGATCAATTATTTTAACTAAAAATATAAAATAACAAATATGGTTGAAGTTGCTCTAAGAAACTATATTATTTAAACCTCCCAAATTCCATCTGCCTTCTCCCCCAAACTTCTTCATTTCTTTCACAACTTGAATTAGTTCCTGAAAATGTCCAAAATTAGAATCTATTTCAAATAATTAATTAAGCACCCAATGAAACTTGGTTCACGTCATGTTCCGAATGGGATATATATATATATATATATATATAGATTTAATTATTAATTGTCCCATAACAGGCCCACGAAAGGAACCTCCTTAAAAAGAATTTGTAATAGTTACACTACATAGCAAATCTATGAGAATTGAGTTGAAATATATCATATATATATATATATTATAAAATGACAAAAATAACGTAGTAATTATTTTAATGATATTGATGTTTATTTAGAAAGTTCTGTTCGTAAAGTCAACATCACATGATGTAAACCATGTTCACATCACATGATGTACAGTATGTTGTAAATCACAACAACACTTAGGTAGCAGCAATAATTAAGGCAATATCACATATATAGCAAACACATAAGATTAATAAACAACAACGAGATAATAAACAAGGCAATAATAAAACAAAATGCAAAAACATAGCTACTTTTAATAATTAATAACTATGATATACTGTTGTGGTAATAATTTGTTGGGTGCGCATGAGCTGTAGTCCACTGAGACTGAGTGGCCAAAACTTGATCAGGACCATTTTTCTTTAACCCAAAAAAAAAAAGAGAAAAAAAATGCAAACACGATCAACTCTAATTCTATATTTTGCCAATGTTCAGTGATAATTATATGTATAATTTAGGAATGGCTAACAAACTCTCCAAGCTTTATGTGGGGGATCATGCACTGAGATATAACAAGAGGTTGTCATCTTTCTCCTAATTGTCGAATTAAATACGCAGAGAACTGAGTAAGACATGCAATATTAGATCTAGAGAAAGCATGGAAGGAGTAGAAACGCCTTTCCTAATTGGCAGAGAAAAGCTGGACAATAATAATGGCCAAGGCAGTAGCTATAACCAAGATTCCTCGTCGCAGTCTCCGTTAACTTTCGCCGTCGTTCTTACCACTTTAGTTCTCTATTGCGGTTCTTATGCTGCTGGAAATTCTGTGAGCAACATCTCATAATCTCCCTCTCTCTCTCTCTCTCTGTGTATTATTCTCTCTCTCTCTCTCTCTCTCTCTCTCTCTCTCTCTCTCTCTCTCTCTCTCTCTCTCTCTCTCTCTCTATTATTTTTTAAGCAGGATTCAGTTGGTTCACTTGTGCGTCCCATTCATACTGTACGTATGATTTTCAGATGGGATATTCGTCTCCTGCTGAGTCTGGAATTATAAACGACCTTGGCCTTACTTTGCCACAGGTGAGACTAATAAAATTCTATCTCTTATAAGCCCTCCTTCAATTTGTCTAAATTTTTAATTTAAGTCGAGATATGATAATTATAATAAAAAAAGTTAAATATATTTTTTATGAGAGATTTTAATTATAATAAATTTTAAATTAAAAACTTGAATTAGTAAAATAAATGAAGCTTAACATTATTCATATGTCCAAGGTGTGGCTCTACAGCCTCACTGCCCAGGCCACACACTACTTGTTTGCGAGTGACAAGGGATATATTTCATTAACCCGGCCGCTTAAAATTATAGAAACTTATAAAGTGTATTTTGTTTGTGACAATAATATTTTCTTCAATTTATATAATTTGGACAAATTCTATAGTTGATAAAATGAAATGGAGTAGTGACAGGGCTGTTGTTGGGTATATAAAAAAAAAGGAAAAAATTTTCCTTTCAACTTGACTATTTCTCAACTCTTGTTACAATTTGGTTCATCATGGTGGATATTGAGACCATAGAGTGGAATTACCATTTTTTTGGGGGTTTTTTCCCCTTTCTTTTCTGAAATTCCCTTAAAGACCATTTTCTTCTAAATGTTGCAGTATTCAGTTTTTGTTTCAATCGTTCTCGTTGGAATGGTATTTGGAGCAGTATTGAGTGGGAAAACTGCGGATGTTATTGGAAGGAGAGGCGTAAGTGACTATTATCTTATTCATTAATTAATCTCAAAATACTTAGACCGAGTTTGGCAAAACAAAAGGTTTTAAACAATATTACACACTCTATTAATGGTTGTTGCTGAGATGCAGACACTAGGAGTCGCAGATTTGTTCAGCATTACGGGGTGGCTTGCTATAACATTTTCGAAGGTTTCTCTTTTTATTTATTTATTTTTATTTTTACTCTTTGACTAATTAAGTAATTACAGAACATGTCATAGTGTAAAATTTCAAGTCTTTTTCATATATGATCTTAACTTAGAGAGATTGGAAAATTGGGAAGAGATCATGCGTAATTCCATCAAATATGTCTTTGTGGGGGTGAGAAAACAATAGGCCATAGAATGCGCAGTCTCTGGCAAGAATGGTCCAAAAGTACCACCTGTGTAAATTAATTCTAAAAGTGACACTAATTTGTGGAGGTAATTTTGTGATTTTACAGAAACAAATTAAGTATCCTTTTTTTCTTTTTTTCCTTTTTGTAACATGATCAATACAATCCAGAACCCCAGCAGAGCAATAAAATATTTTTTTTTTTTTTTTTTTTTTTTTTTTTTTTTTTTTCAATTCTTCTTGAAAGGGTGCTTTGTGGCTTGATGTTGGAAGATTCTTACTGGGATTTTCAATTGGACTTTGTTCCTATGCGGTAACTAACAAGTGTAAAGTTTCATCACCTGCAATTAATAATTATTGACCAATATGTATGAATGACTATTTGAATTTGAAATTCAGGGACCCATATTTGTTGCCGAAATCACCCCCCAGAATGTGAGAGGAGCCTTAATGTCGGTGGTAGCTGTACGTATTCAGTAATTCAAGTTGCATTTTAAGATCGGTTAATAAGTTTAATTGAAATCCAAATCTTGACGACGAATTTTGATCGTATCCGTCATTTTTTTGTGTGCTTATGTTACAACATTTGCAGTTGACAACAACTTTTGGCACTGCAGTTTTTTTCCTCATAGGTCCTCTTGTCAACTGGCGAACCTTATCGCTAATAGGTCAATTCTTCTTGCTTGTGTGTTTAGAATTTGTTGGCATACAAAACAGGACTTGGCATTTAAATGGCTTTAGGTATATATGTGAGTTTACTTTCAGGGGTTGTTCCATATCTGTTACAGCTTCCAGGCCTGTTAATGATTCCTGAGTCTCCTAGATGGCTGGTTAGTGCAATTCAGAATTCTGTTAATCTATCATTATTTCCTTGCATAATTACTTAACTAAGGAGAAACACAAACTCTGATATTAATGAGCAAAAAACATGATAGTGGAAAATCCTGATGCAAAAAAACTGATCAATATACGAAATCCGTATGGTACTATACAAATTTAGTGATGAGTCGAGTTTTTTTCCTTTGCAGATGAAAGTCGGTCGAGCTGAAGAGTGTGAAAATGCCCTCCGCCGCCTTAGGGGAGAGAAGGCGGATATTTCCAAAGAGAAAGCTGATATCAAAGTACTACATTTTACTTCACATCAGTCCATGGCATGCTCAATATTTATCTTTTGAGACTCATTTCTTTTTTTCTTACATAAAAATGAGACGCGATTTTTATCGCTTCTTGACAGGATCACATAGAGCATTCTAATAGGACCTCTGAAGATGGAATTCTAAGTGTATTCCAGAGGAAGTATGCACGCTGTCTCATTGTAAGCCATAAATATATCTACATATATTATTTTGTGACCTTTGTTTTCACATGATCTTTTTCCTTCTAACAAATAATTGGTGTAATTGGAAACCGCGATTAGATTGGAATAGGCCTTGTAGCGCTCCCACAGTTTGGAGGGTCCGGTGCGGTTTCTTTTTACACAAGTTCAATATTTCAATCTGCAGGTAAATTAATCATTCATGAATCCCCGGTTTTTTTTTTTTTTTTTTCCCCTCAACGCTTCCATTAGGAAAAGAGAAAGACAGTACTAAAAACAAATGAAAAATATGATGTTGTTGTTGTGTGTGTGTGTGTGTGTGTGTGTGTGTGTGTGTGTGTGTGTATATATATATATGTGACAGGTTTTTCAAGTAGGTTTGGGAGTGTAGCCGTTGGAACAACTCAGGTTATATCTAATTCTAATTAACGTGCAAATATGAGTCGTATAAAACAGAAATCATATATTCTCTTTTCCCAGAGACAAAAAAAGTGCACATTCTTTGACAGGTTCTGACGGCAATACTAGGAGTCTTGTTCATAGATAAGTTTGGAAGGAGACCACTTCTACTAGTAAGGATAAAAATAGTTGTCTCAAGAACTTTTTACTATATAGTTAAATAGACGTTCCAGGGCAGAAATCTTTTTTTTTTTTTTTTTTGGCAGATATCTGCAGTTGGAACATGCTTGGGTAGCCTCCTTATTGGACTGTCATTCTTCTTGCAGGTTCACCATTAAAGAAAAAAATTTAAGTGACGTTTGTTTCAAGAGTTCTGCTTGGTTTAAGATCATGGTTCTTAGTTCTGTTACATTATTTTTCCCTCATAAAAAATTTAAATTTCAAAAATCAGACTCATGAACTATAATTTTAAACTCATGAATCAAACGTCATCTTAGATACTTTTTAGATATTCACGTTTGAATTTTAACTCGTTTATGACACTAGTGTTTTATATATTGAGCAGGATAATCTTCACTTTTGGGAAAGGAATTCTCCTGTTTTGTCGCTTATTGGTGTATTGGTAATTGCATGCAATATTTGAAAAGCATATACGAGACTGTTTTTTCCCCTCCTAATTCCTTTCTTGATTTGATCTTACAAGTGAACATAATTTTGAAACATTTCGCTCCATCCGTGCATGCATGTATACTAGCAAGCAAGAAGAAAATGATATGAGAAACAAATCTTAAATTAAGAAAGTATAGAAGTATTTTTCAGATTCGCCTCACATGTCTCTCTTTTTGTTTTATTCATTTTTGTTTCATCCAAATATATAATATTATACCACATTTTTTAATTGTATACATTTTAATTCACAATATTATTTCAATTGACGTGATAATTTAATTGATGTGACATTCTATTAGCAGAAAAAAATAAAAAGAGAGTATATTAATATCGAATAAAAGGACTGAGGAGTCAAATTATCTTGTATCTTACTCAACATTTTTCCCAAAGGGTTTTAGCTCTACATCACCAATACGTAATTATTTGCACGTGTTGTGACATTAACATTAATGCATAACGGGCGTATCAAAATGATTAATAACGACGATATATGAATCTGCAATCGTAGGTGTACGTCGGCTTCTATAGCCTAGGTTTGGCTGGAATACCATTGATCATCTCGTCAGAGGTATGTAAACATATTTCTTATTCTGGGGAAATTTTATAATATTGAGTATTTCAATGAAGCTTTTATAATAATATTTATGATTCCATTTCTTCAGATATTTCCTATGAACGTAAAGGGTTCAGCTGGAAGTATTATATACGTGATACTCTATTCTAGTAGTTGGGTCATTTCCTACACTTACAACTTTATGTTTCAATGGAATTCCGCAGGTGAGGCTTTTACTCAACATTTCCTATTTCTCTGCGCCTGATTATATTTTTATTGACGATTTGTAATACAAATTGGTGGGTTTTGGACTTTTATTTCAGGTACTTTTTTAATATTTGCTGCCATTTCTGGTGGTACTATTTTGTTCATTTGGAAGATGGTACCAGAAACCAAGGGGCGAACTCTGGAAGAAATACAAGCATCCATTATTCATGAATAGTCCCTCCCCACTATTAAAAATTACATTTTGCATTATTGGGATTCAAATTTCTACTACAAATATTTATGATCAGATTAATAATGATTTAAATAAAGAATTTTATGGTTGGTCTAATGTCGTGGGACAGATTCTCTGTCTAGTTTTTGGTGTCTTAAACTGATGTCTAACTAATCAAATCATATCACATCATTTTATAATAAATGCAAATGAGTTAGTTAAAAAGTAGCTCAAATTTTTTATACAACACAAAATGATATGATTGATTAAACACCAATTGAAGTACCAAAATTAAATAGAAAATCTAAGTCCAATGTCATGGGAAGGGGCATTAGACGGGGCTTTAATCCCATTAATTTGTCTCCCATGCATAACCTGTATATATAGAATGTGATTAAATATATAAAAGAGGGAATGCCTCTCTTCCCAACTTTTGTACTTCAACCAACCTTTTCATATTCTATTTAGATGCATTTATTGAATCATCATTAGAGATATTTTTTGTTTTTGTTTTTGTTTAATCGTTATTTGATATATCATATATGTGAATTTTATAACTAATTTCTAATAACTTTACACTATTATTTTAGAAAGATTATTAGTTATGTTTTAATTTGAAAAACATAATTATAGGTTGGTTGTATTTATCCATGTTTGCATCCCCATACTTGAAGATGCAAATGCTATATATATCTTCAAGTTAAACTTATATTATACGTTGAATTAGCATATTTATTTATTGATATTTTCCTCATGAAAAATAATTAGAAAATATAATATTGCACTGATATATTGATAATCATATTTAAGAATTTCATATGAAATTTTTGCAAAAGATAAAATTAGAAAGATAAAATTGTTTGTGTTACTAACAGGCTAGTAAAAGTGAGATGTGGGGAGAATTATGTGCCGTACAACTTGTTCTCAAATATGTTTTCAGTAGCAGAACAAGCATTATCATTACCAATGTAATTACCTGCAGTAGCTTTTCTTTGTTTCTATATGCATCATATAACTACAGATTGAGAGGAAAGAAATTGGAATCTTGGTCCCGTTCTTTTCGTTGATTTGAGTTTAAAATTCGAGTTTTGCTACAGTAAAAAGCTCTCAGAAACAGTTACATCTAATTTTTTTACTACAGTAAAAAGCTTTCACATAACATCACATCTCAACTCGAATTAAAAACTCAAATTAGCGAACCGAACGGGTAATTACGGGGAGCCTAACAATAAATTCCCACCTGACTGTAGTGGAATTTAAAATTCCCCATGCACCCTAAATTAAAAGAAAAAAAAAACCTTGGAATTTTATGATCTGTCTCACCAAACATTTTTTTTTTAATTTTCTTTTGCTAATCTAATTGTCTTATATGACATACAAACAATCGTAGTATTTTTCTTAACCAGAGATAATCACTAATACCTTCAATTCACAATCTAATGAAAGAATAAAACAGAACTCACAACACATTATTTGCTCTTTGCATAGTTTCAAACACACATTAATTTTCGTGCATAGTTTTTCGTCATGCGCAAACGAGTTGATGAACGTCAAGGGCATTTTGTGTACAAATGTATTAATTCATTTAGCGGTGAGTTTAGTCTAATAGGCATATTTATCTATAATACATGTGAAAATTTTGATTATTAAAACAAAAATTCCCCAAAATTTCTTATTTGAAGTTAAATTATTAGTTTTACTTTTTGTTATTTTTTAATGTTTAATCCACCCAATTAAATCATTAGTTTATTTGGGTGAATTAATTTCTGTTTTCTGATTAATTGTACGGTCCGAATTTTGGATGTTTGAGTGGGTTAATATATTTCAATAATCTATTCAAGTTTAGGTGGGTTGAAAATTCCAAAAGCCAACCAAACTCACTCAAATGTTGAGCTCTAAAAACTCTCTTGGATGTGCTCTAATACTTGAAACTTATCAACAAGACTTTCTTTTTATTATATATGTTTTAGATTCTATTAATTTTTGTGTATTTATTTTTTTTTCATTTTAATATGGTTTTAATTAGATTTAACATTCAGAAATACACGCTATAATAATATATACATATGCGTATATATATCCTACTTGTAGGGTAATTTATTTTTCTATGGGGGCATGGTGCTAATTTATCTTATAAGGCTCCTTAAAAAAAATTGCAAAAAGAATTGAAGAACCAATGCCATGATATTTCTTTTTTATTTGGATAAGAAATTTGACGAATATGTTTATTTCAAAGTCTACGGCTCCACCTAAAAAGAAGTGTGTGTGTGTGTGTGTGTATATAGATATATTATGTTTGGCCCCTCGTCATTTGTCGGGTGGGATTGATGAACAAGATAAGCCTCCAACCTCCAAAAATGCAGTTTTCGCTATATTTGATTCACAATCTCGGTAATGCCAAAAAGAAAGCACGGACAAGCTGAAAAATTAGTGCAGACTTTTGCTACCATGAGACCAAAAGAAATTGCCAAAAAAAGGAAAAAAAAAAATTGGCGCTAATGTTACGTGGTAGGTAATGACCATGACATGTCCATTATTATTATTTTTTATGTGTATATATATGTGTGTTAGGTAAGAATTGATCTCTCTCTTGGAGGGAGAGTGGGCTTTAAATAATAATTACGTTTCTTGCGACGGGAAGGCTTTGGAAATTAATGAAAAGAATAAAAATGTTATCCAAAAAAGAAAGAAAAGAATAAAACAAATGTCTCTTCTTATTTCTTTACGAAATTTATTGGAAATTTAGGTATTTTCGAAATTTTGTTGATGATAGTCCAATTCGTTGTTTAGTATTTACGAAATTTAGGTATTACAAAAACTAAGTTATATAAAGAAACTATTAGCTAAAATGTCCTACTGTAACGTATTTCAATGGAATGGAAATAAAGTTAGTCAGGAACGCAACAGCTAGTGTATGATTTGATTTCCCATTAATTTATTATTTCTCCTAGTCATATAAGACTCTCGACCCTCAAAATTTCACTTTATGTGACGTTTATTTTTTATATTCATCTTTAATTTTAAATTATGATTTAAAATTTTTTATAATATTTTTTTTTATAAAAAATACACATAAAATAAAAATAATTCTAAATACATAAACTAAACGTTCTCTGTACTTTTTAATTCTAAGTACATCAGGAAAACAAGAAACACTCCATCTATTTTCATTTTTTAATATTTTCTTACATTATACTCGCGACAAATAATTATGTCTTTTCTTTTTGTTTTTTTTGGTGTCATGCAACACAACCAACACGTTATCACCCCATGGTCCCCCCCTTCCCCAAGCCTTGCACGTATTAAAGTTGTGATTATTTTTTTCATAATTATTGTAGTCATTATTGTTATTATTATTTACTGAAATTGTTATTATTATTATTAGTAGTAGTACCATTATCACTAAAAAAGAAAAAAAAAAGTAATTTTATTATTTTTGTGCCCTTAAAAATAGTCCTCCACTTGATTTTCTTTTCATTATTTATATTTATATTTATTCAAAAGACGCCGCCACTTAACCCTTCAAAAGAAAAGAAAAAAAAAAAAAAAGACGCCACTTAAAAAGCGAGCCGAAGGCCCGAAACCTTGATATAGTAGAGACGATTTTTTCGTGTTAAATTTTTAATAATTAAATCTTTTTATTTCAACCGGAAATAGATCATACAACAAATGATTAATTTGGAGGTAGGATTAGATCGAATAAAGTATTCTTGTGAAGCCGTGTTAACAATACATTATTCATGAAGTTAAGGAACTTTTATTGTTGTTGAGATGTTGGTGATCAGAAGTAGATCGAGAATGTTAATCACCGCATACCAATAAAAGGGTCATCTTTGATTATCATACGTAAAAGCTATTCAACAAAATGAACCCAGAAAGAAGTCTTTATTCTCACTCCTATTAAAGGTTAATACTGATAGGAAAGATTCAAGTGGGATATTTATAAAAATATAAATATATATATATATATATATATACATACATACACACACACGTATAATAAATGGGAATATATTATGTGTAGATTTTGAATGATTCATAAGAGAAATTTTCAGGTCACATGAACCAGATTATTCCTACTTTGCTTACTGTATTTACGTCAAAAAACGGAGGAAACTTTGACTTAAAATACTACAATAGTTTCCCGTGGGTTTTGAAAAAAAAGAAAAACATAATAACGTTGTTGAACCACTGACGTACATGTGATGTGATCAAATGAGTTCTTATCTTATTAAGGGCAGGAGCTACAATTCAACTGTAAAAGAAATCTTCATTGATAATGAGAAGCAATTTAGTGGAAGAAATCTCTCTTTGATCAATTGAGTAGAGCAATAGATTTCCATCTCCACATTATTGTATTCCTTCAGTACATACAGAGAGAGAGAGAGAGAGAGAGAGAGAGAGAGAGAATATGGAAGAAGGTGGAGTTTTGAGAAGGCCTATGATTGATAAGGAAAAGACAGAAGAAGATGAAAAACAAGGAAATGGCTCCTCAGTCACCCCAGTTGTTGTTCTCAGCACTTTGGTTGCTCTTTCTGGTGCTTTCTTTGCTGGTTGTGCTGTAAGCACCATCTTTATATCTTCTTCTCTGAGCTATCAAGTTTTTTTTTTTTTTTTTTTTTTTTTATAATTTTGAGGAAAATATGAAAAGAATGAATTCTGTGTTTGTTTAGTAATTTAAGTGCAAATTAAATACGGTGACTAAAATTCAATTTGGTGTTGTGAATTATGAGATTTAACAATTTGGATATTTATGTTCCTTGGAACACAAGTTAAAGGAAAATTTTGAACATGATTCCCCTGCAGATTGGATATACCTCACCTGCTGAATCTGGAATCATTGAAGACTTGGACTTCTCTATTGCAGCTGTATGCATCATATATTTTCACCTTGAAATTTGAAAATGCTTCAAGTCATTGAGTTTGATTAAGCCTGTTTTTCCTACCGTGCAGTATTCGGTTTTCGGTTCAATGGTGATGGTTGGAGGTATCATGGGCGGATTGGTAAACGGGAAACTAACAGACCTCACAGGTCGTAGAGCCGTAAGATTTGAACATGATTCCTTTGTTCTAGTCTTCTTCGTGAACTCCCAAATTTTAGTGTCAACCCATTTTAGTGATTTGAGTATTGTTTGTGACTCTTGACTCAGGCAATGGGGATCTCAGAAGTATTGAGCACTGCAGGGTGGCTTGCAATAGCATTTGGCCAGGTTTTCTCTCTCTTTCCACAACTGATAATTTAGAAAATACATTTATGCCTTTATTATTATTATTATTATTATTTGCTCTGGTTTTTCCCCTGTTGGGCATAAATCAGCTCCTGAATCAATTTTCATCATAGAATGCTTGGTGGTTGGACGTTGGAAGAATGTTAATTGGATTTGGAAACGCGCTTGTTTGCTACGCGGTAATTGTCTTGAGATTACTACAATCCCTTAACTTGTCCTAAACAATTCTATAAACAAGCACAAAATTCTTGTTTGCTTGACAGGTACCTGTTTATATTGCTGAAATATGTCCAAGGAATATCCGAGGAAGATTTACTTCGGCATATCAGGTACGAGTTAAGACGTATTGAATATGAGAGTGCAGATCGATTTCTTTAGTCATAATCTTGAATTGTGTTCAAGGGGACAGTTATTACTTTGTTGCGGAATTTCATTGATGTACTTCATTGGCACTGCTGTTAGCTGGCGCACCCTGTCTCTAATTGGTAAATCATTGGTTTGGTTATACTTCTACCATAAATTAATTCGTCTGCCAAAGAAAAAATTTGTAGGAAACACTTTGATTATACTATAATTGAACCTTTTTTTTTTCAGGTGCCATTCCATGTGTTTTACATATTATAGGAATATTCTTCATTCCTGAATCTCCTAGATGGCTGGTGAGTCCAACATCACAACAAAGAAAAAAGGAGGAGCCTTCATAAGTTTCATTGGAAATTCTCAAATGGTTGTAATAATTATTTGCAGGCAAAAATTGGAAAACATAAAGAGCTTGAATCTGCGCTGCGGCGTCTCAGGGGAAAGAATGCTGATATCTCCAATGAAGCAGCTGATATTATAGTTGATATTTCAGCTCAATCTTCTTAAGATAAAAGTTTCACACACAAAGATAAAGCAAGTAAAAAATGATGATCCCATCATGTTGTGGCAGGATTACACTGAAACTTTTCAGCAGCAAAAAGAAAGAATTCTAGACCTGTTCCAACCGAGATACGCGCATGCGCTCACTGTAAGCTGTCTTAACCATAAAGGCAATAATGAATAATCAAAAGAAGTTTCAATTCTTTTCATGAGGTGTCTTAACCCTGATTTGCTCGTAATTTAATTGGTTAGGTTGGAGTTGGGCTGCTGGTACTGCAACAATTATCGGGGAATGTTGCAATTGTTACCTATGCTAGCTCTATATTTACTGATGCTGGTAAGTAAAATGCTTTTCTTAAACTCACTTTGATTATCTTAAACAAGTCAATGAAATTATTTGTTAGGAACCTGATAATTTCCTCAACCAAACAGCCAAACACTCACACACACACAAGCAGCCAACACTAGATTTGATACAAACAGAGGAGTTTTATTGAATTTTACTTCAACACCAGCGCATACAAACCAAAACCAGCTAGAGAAAATTAAAGAAAGTGAAATGGATAGAATTTGGTGGTATTCGAGAGACCACCACTCTCCCTAATCTCAGTTTTCCAAAACTCTCAAAATCACAGCATAACAAACTTTGCCCCTTCCCTCTATTTTTATACCTTTCCTCTAATCCTAGCCAAAACCAAGACAAATCAGCACTAACATAATTTCTGAGAAATTATGTCCAAACCCAACTAATTCCTTTCCCCTCACTTAACCCCTCTTAGCTATTAACTTCCTAAGAACTAGTGTCTAACATTATTCGAGTATAATGTCCATATTATACAGGTTTTTCAACTAGTGTTGGGACTATATCAATGGCTATTGTCCAGGTACATTATACATCATTATTGTTGCATCTGAATGGAGAGTTCTGAAACACATCTCAAATGTTTTACATTTGTTCCGTTATTGCAGATACCTGCTGTTGCATTGGGCGTGCTCGTGACAGATAAATTGGGAAGGCGGCCGCTTCTAATGGTGAATGTAACTGGACATTTTTCTCTGAAGGTTCTAATCAAGCTTATAGATTAAAAAAAAATGATAGATTTGCAAATGTATGCAGATTTCTGCTGCGGGAATGTGCTTGAGTTGCGTGCTTCTTGGCTTGTCATTCTTATTTCTGGTAATAATCTAGATACTTCTCATTTTTTGGTAGAATAGTACTTTTTAATGCTCATAGTCTAATATTTTTGTTTATTCTTCACAGGATATCCCACAGTTGAAGCATCTCACTCCTATACTGGTTTATATTGCACTACTGGTATGCATTATACGCTATGTTCTTAAGTATTGCTTTACTTGTATAGTTTGCCATTTGTTATCTAAGTCCGTTCATTTCACCGACTCGAGTTTAGAATTTGAGTTTTATTACAGTAAAAAGCTCTTAAAAACAGTCACATCTAACTTTTTACTACAGTAAAAAGCTCTCACATAAAGTCACATCTCAACTCAAATTAAAAACTCGAATCAGAGAACTAAACGGGCCCTAAATGACAAGATTAGTTGTATAGAAAAAGAGAAAAACTTGAAGGGTTTGTGACAGAATGGTGTTGTATTCAGGGCTATAGCGTGGCATTCGTGATCGGCATGGCGGGATTACCATGGGTTATAATGTCAGAGGGACTTTAGCTTTGTTCTTCTTGACGATGTTTAGTTTAGAAACATTTTACTAGCAAAAAGTACACGAGAAGAAAAGCTGTTTTAAGCTTACAAGCTGATAGATTGAGTTTACCAATTCAGATATTCCCTATAAACGTTAAGGGCTCCGCTGGAAGCCTTTTAACTTTGGCAAATTGGTCGTGTTCTTGGATGATTACGTACACTTTTAATTTTATGATGCAGTGGAGCTCCTCAGGTAAAAACTATAAACACACACCAATTTCATAAAATTTCCCCCCTTCTGCTCTTTTCCCCTTTTTCTTCGGTGTTGTTAGTTTACTGAATCTCTAAAAAGCTTGAAATGTTAGAAAATAGACTGGCATTAGATCTTAAGTTAAATTGCCACCTCGAAATTATCGTTCATTTGCACGTCGTACCTCAAACTTTTGATTTTGACGTTAGTTAGGATCCTAAATTTGACGGTCCTTAGCAATGCAGTCAAACCAATGACATAGACAACAATTAAGGTCCAAAATGCCAAATTTAAAAAGTTCAGAGTGCAACTCGCCAATAAAAAAAGTTTGGGTGGCTTTTGGGTAAAAATCTTGAAACATTTCCTATGGGACCAATAGATTTTCAAAGTGTGTAGATCTTCAAAGTGTGTTTGGTTAGTAGATTTGCGTCATGATTCGAATCATGATTCGTAATTTGTTATAATATTTTTTCTCATAAAAATACACGTAAATCGAGAATAATTTTAAATTATGATTCTGAATCTATGAACTAAACGTCTATTAAAAGTTATTCTAAATTATTCAGGGTGCACCAATGCAATTAACCCTCGATTTTATGTTTTAACATTTGTGATGAGGCTTGAGCTATGTTGCTGCAGGAACATTTTTTGCATACGCGGCCATTGCTGGCTCAACAGTTCTCTTCGTGGCCAAGCTAGTGCCGGAGACCAAAGGAAGAACTTTGGAAGAAATACACGCATCAATGTCACATTTTCTTCGATAATGATTCAGAAGCATACATATATAGTATCTTTTAATTTCTTTTTATCCCTTATTTCTGGAATCTTTTCTTGTGTGGTTGCCATGTGAAGTGATCCGTAAATAAGACAAGAGGATTAAAGGTGTTGGGACCAAAGGCCATGTCCCTTACTTTTCCTCTTATCCAAATACGTTTTTTGTGTTGTTCCTCTTATCCAAATACGTTTTTTGTGTTGTCATGTAATTGGTATAGCTGACAGTTAACTGTTTATGATTATTTGTGTCAACAACAAATTAAAATTTATGGCGCGTTTAGTTCACTGATTGGAGTTTAAATGTAACTTTATGTGATAATTTTTTACTGTAATAAAAAAATTAAATGTGACTATTTTTAAGAGTTTTTTATTGTAATAAAATTTGAATTCTAAACTCGAATCGGTGAAATGAACGAGACCTTAGAATCATGATATTATGATTAGCTCGTCCTAATTATCAAAATAAGTTTGTTTGGCGATTCTCTAATTGTCTGAAGTTTTTTTTTTTTTTTCCTTGTTGAGGGTGCTATGTGTAAAAGGATTATTTGTATCCGTTAAAAAAAATGAAAAAAGTTTTATTAGTGTCCCCATTTTTTTTTTATTTTAAAAAAGTTGCATTGTCGATACTGTATTGCAATAATTAAAATTTTTTTTTGGGCTAATTACAGCCTGTCATGTTCATCTTTATCAACCTTTATCAAACAACTAAAGATGATATGAAGATGGTGTTTGTGTATAGAATTGACAAAGGATTGGACAGATAAAGTGGGATTACACTGCATTCTTGATCACATTTGGTTCATGAATTTAAATTATGTGATTAAAATTATTTTTAATTTATTTGAATTTTTTATGAGAGAAAATACTGTAACGAACTATGAACTATGATTCGAATCAGGGAACGAATCTAAGTATCAAACGGACTCTCTCAGCAAGAGAAAGGAAATGGAAAAGGGAAATATATTGTGCGTGTATTGATCCGATTTTGTCAATAAAATTCCCAAAATCAACAAAAATAGCTTTGACACTTCATTCTCTATAATGAATTGAACGATCCGTTTCTGTTAGTAAGAAAGCAATGGCAATGCCAGAAAGGGAAGGAGACAGTTCAAAACCGTTTCCTTTTTGGTCCTCACTGAAAACGAGTTTATGATGCAAGTTATTATTTATATAATTATATTCTATATTTTTTTTCTTTTCCTTGAGGGGAAAAAAAAGGAATTGATCATTTGACAAAAAAAAAAAAAAAAGGAATGGCGTTCCCACCTAATGTCATTTTTATGTTATACTTGGTAAGATGAAAAAGAGAAAGGGAAGATAAGTAAAATATTTAAGTGAATGAAATAAATTGGTTTTTTTTCATGTTGGTTGGTAGAAAAGAAAGAAAAGTGAGAAAAAATGTCAAATTTAAAGCATTTTACAATAATATCTTAATATAAATAAAAATATGATGAATAATGAAAGTTAAAATATTATTTTAAACCTCATTTGTTTGCTAATTTTTTCCATCTTCTTTCTTTTCTTTTTAAAGTTGAAAGGATTAAAAATTGGTAGACTCTATGAATTTTCATTTTCCTTTCTTCTTCATTTTCTCTCTACCAAACAACTTAAAATTTCATTTTCCTCTCAAAAATCTTTCCTCTATTTTCTCTCCTCTTTTTTCTACCCTACCAAACACAATGTCAGAATCTAACGGGACCACAAGTACACCAAAAACGGAGCTAGTCCCCTTATTTAAAAAAAAAAAAAAAAAAAACCTCTAAGGATAGGAGATGATGTATTTTTACATCATTATAAAGGGGTTTAAGGCCCCGTTCATTTCACCGATTCGAGTTTAAAATTTGAGTTTTGCTACAGTAAAAAACTCTCATAAACAGTCACATCTAACTTTTTTACTACAGTAAAAAGTTTTCACATAAATCACATCTTAACTCAAATTAAAACTCGAATCAGTGAACTAAACAGACCCTAAGTTTTTTAAAGCTAACGAAACTTTTCTCTAAAAGTGTTTGAGTAAGGGTTCGTTTGGATTGGCTTAAAAAAACTATTTTAACTTATTTAGTCTAAAAGTCACTTTTGAACCTGTTTGGATGTACAACCTTAAAGTGTTTTTGACTTTTTTAAGCATGTTTATGAAAGTTTTTTTATTTATAATTTTAACATTTTATTTGTGAATAACAAATTAAATATTTCATCTATATCTTTTTATTACATTACTTTTTATAACAATAAGTACTTTTGACTTTTGTACCCAAATAAATTTAAAAGTTCTTAAATATAAAAATACTCTTTCAGATACTATCCAAACACTAATTAAAAAGTTCAAATTTATATTTATCTTTTTCTACTCTTAAAAGTACAAATACAAGCTATTTAAACGGCCCTAAGTCTTGTTAAAAGCCAATGAAACCTTTCTCCAAAAGTTTTTTTTTTTTTTTTAACGTTTGTATTTCCTTTTTCTTTTTAGGGTTTTTGTTTTTCTCCTCCATGTTCTTTTCTTCTAATAACTTATTTTATTTTAAGAATGGCTTTTAGAGTGTGCTTTCCTTTTTTCCCTCTCTAAATTGAGCATTATTATATATTTTTTTTCTCTAATTCTCTATTGAAATAATTTTTTCTCATACATATTCCTACCTAATTTTTTTAGATCCTCTTTGTTTCACTAGCAAAACATTTTATCCCTCATGGACCAAAGGCGAGGAAATCTTTTTAGGGAAATAGTAGAAAATATGCCAATATGAAAAGCTTAAGAAAGTATATAGGCCAATTTTTAGTTATAAAAATTAATAGGCTATAACTTGTCAAGTTATGGTTCATAACCAGATAAGTTATGGACAAACTTGTCAAGTTATGGTTCATAGCCAGACAAGTTATGGACAATTATGGATAATAACTTGTCAAGTTATAGTTCATAACCAGACAAGTTATGGACGAAAACAGTAATTTGACCTATTTATTAACTTATGTAAACTATTGACCTATTAATTTTAATTCATCTCAAGTCTTAGCCTATTTCTCTCTTTCTCCCATCTTTTTATCCCTCGTGGACCAAAGGCTATGTCCCTTACTTTTCCTCTTAATCCAAATACGTTTTTTGTGTTGTCGTGTAATTGGTACAGCTGACGTGAACTGTTTATGATTATTTGTGTAAATAACAAATTAAAACTTATGGCGCGTTTAATTCACTGATTCGAATTTTTAATTTGAGTTGAGATGTGACTTTATGTGAGAGCTTTTTACTGTAGTAAAAAAGTTAGATGTTACTGTTTTTTAGAGTTTTTTACTGTAGTAAAATTCAGATTCTAAACTCGAATCGATAAAATAAACGAGACCTTAAAATCATGACATTATGATTAGCTGGTCCTAATTATCAAAATAGGTTTGTCATGTTTGGCGATTCTCTAATTGTCTGAAGTTCTTTTTTTTTTTTCCCTTTTTTGAGGGTACTATGTTAAAAAGTTTATTAGTATCCGTTAAAAAAAATGAAAAAAGTTTTATTAGTGTTCCCATTTTTTTTTATTTTAAAAAAGTTGCATTGTCGATATTGTATTGCAATAATTATTTTTTTTTTTGGGGGGATAATTATAGCCTGTCATGTTCATCTTTATCTACCTTTATCAAACAACTAAAGATGATATGAAATGGTGTTTGTGTATAGAATTGACAAAGGATTGGACAGATAAAGTAGGACTACACTGCATTCTCGACCATTTCTTTTCTCAGCAAGAGAGAAAGGAAATGGAAAAGGGAAATATATTGTGCGTGTATTGAGCCGATTTTGTCAATAATATCCCCAAAATCAACAAAAATAGCTTTGACACTTCATTCTCTATAATGAATTGAACGATCCGTTTCTGTTAGAAAGAAAGCAATGCCAGAAAGGGAAGGAGACAGTTCAAAAACGTTTCCTTTTTTTTTTTTTAAAGTTAAAACCGTTTCCTTTTTTGGTCCTCACTGAAAATGAGTTTATGATGCAAGTTGTTATTTATATAATTATATTCCATATTTTTTTTCTTTTCCTTGAGGGAAAAAAAAAGGAATTGGTCATTTGACAAAAAGAAGGAATGGCGTTCCCACCTAATGTCATTTTTATGTTATGCTTAGTAGAATAAATAAAAAAGATAAAGGAACGATAAGTAAAATATATAAGTGAAGGAAATAAATTGGTTTTTTCTCATGTTATTTGGTAGAAAAAAAAAGTGAGAAGAAAATGTTAAATTTAAAGTATTTTACAATAATATGTTAATATAAATAAAAATATGATGAATGATAAATATTAAAATTATTATTTTAAACCTCATTTTCTTGCTAATTTTTTTCCTCTTCTTTTCTTTTTAAAGTTGAAAGAATTAAAAACGGGTGAGCTCTATGGATTTTCATTTTCTTCCTCATTTCTTCTCTACCAAACAACCTAAAATTTCATTTTTTCTCTCAAAAATCCTTTCTCTATTTTCTCTCATCTCTTTTTCATCCTACCAAACACACTGTTAGAATCTAACGGGACCTCAAGTAGACAAAAAACGGAGCTAATCCCCTTATTTAAAAAAAAATAAAAAAAAAAATAAACCTCTAAGGATAGGAGAGGATGTATTTTTACATCATTATAAAGGGGAGTAAGGCCCCGTTCATTTCACCAATTCGAGTTTAGAATTTGAGTAAGGGTTCATTTGGATTAGCTTTAAAAAAGTTGTTTTAACTTATTTAGTTCAAAAGCCACTTTTGAATTTGTTTAGATGTACAATCTTAAAGTGTTTTTAACTTTTTAAAGCATATTTATGAAAAGCTTTTTTATTTATATTTTTAACCTTTTATTTATAAATAACAAATTAAATATCTCATATAGATCCTTTTATTACATTACTTTTTATAACAATAAGTACTTTTGACTTTTGTACCCAAATAGGTTTAAAAACTATTCTTAAATATAAAAACACATTTTCAGGCACTATCCAAACACTAATTAAAAAGCCTCAATTTATATTTTTTTTCTACTCTTAAAAGCACAAGTACAAGCTATTCTAAACGGGCCCTAAATCTCGTTAAAAGCTAGCAAAACTTGTATTTCCTTTTTCTTTTTAGGGTTTTTGTTTTTCTCTTCCATGTTCTTTTCTTCTAATTATTTTATCTTTTAGAATGGCTTTTAGAGTTTGCTTTCTTTTTTTTTTCCTCCCCAAATTGAGCATTATTATATTTTTTTCCTCTAATTCTCTATTAAAATAATTTTTTCTCATACATATTCCTGCCTAATTTTTTTAAACCCTCTTTGTTTCACTAGCAAAACATTTTGTCCCATGTATTTTTTTTTTGTTTTTTGTCCTTTTTTTTATTTACCTCTTTTGGTTTTTTATTTTTGTTTCTTCTCATTTTTTTTACTCTTTTTTTGTTGTCTCCCTAATATTATACAAGAAAAATATTTTCACGGTTAAAAGATTTATCATCTCTATGGGATTAAATGTTGAGTTATTGCGAATTAAAGAAAAATGAAAGGATGAAATTATGAAAGTAAATATTCTCGCATTATTGCTACTGCACTGCGTTGGAATATTTTTTTTATGTGGACTTCTATAATCATAATAATTTACTTTATTATGAGCTAAAGCATGTTATAGACAACATTATTATTGAAAATTTAATTATGCATGTATACGAAATATCAATCCATTATGGGATGTACACACGATTTATTAAATAGCTTAGGCCTTTAGACTCCCTCTCCCATAAGTACTTTGGTCAAGCCATTAGGCCAAAAAACCTCTCTAGCCTAGTTTATGAAGCTCAATTGGCCCAAGCCAATTAAACCCATTATGTTGTTAAGTTAAACAATATATATATGTATATATATCACAACCCAATCTAGGAATCCGTATCTTAAATTTACTATCAAGAATCCGTTTAAAATACTTTAAATAATTAAAGTGAAATTTGCAAAAAAAAAAAAAAAAAAATTCAAAAGATAATACATTAACTTTTAAATTATAAGTGAAGTCTCGGTCTTCTTAAAACCATACTACATACATATAATTAAAAAGGTCTTGTCATAATAAAACATATTACAAAATAAAAATGCGAGCGGTATCCATTTCCTATTCTCTACATTGCTCGCCTATTGTTGCGCACTGTCCATCGTTCACTTTTCATTTGTTGCTTTCCTACAGTATAAATACATCTTAGGGGTGAGTTTATACTCAATAAGTAGGAATTTAAGTCTCGCTAATTGAAAACATAGTACTTAAAGCATAACAGTAATGCATGTACCAATTATGCTCTTTTATGAACTTGACTTATTAATCTTATGGGCCCGAGTGTTCGTATTGATTGTGCGCGATCAACGGGTTGAGAGGGTTCGCAAAGTCCCCAACTACACCATGACCATAATTCATTTCATCATTTTTTTTCCTGAACATAAGCCCCCAATCTCGGGAGGTTGGTACGACACTAACTTTAAACTGTTCTCATTAATTTCATTAGTAAGCATGTTACATGACATGACATGACATTCTATATCATAGAGCATAAACATGTATATAAGGCATGTATAATATTTCACTTTAAAACTTATTCATAATGTAGGTGAGATTCCCACTTACTTACTTTCAGTCAAGGTTGGGACTATATTATATTACTCGCCGAGGTTAACCTCTACTGTTGTGTTCTGTAAAGAAAACCCACTGAGAGTGTGAGTTTAACTCATTATAAGCTAGTCTATTTAGGAATCCATTCCTATACTTAAAAATGTCTCATTTTTAAATATGAATCATTTAACTTCGTTTACATTACAAGGATCGTTTTAATGCTAATCGGTCTTAACTTAAATAAGTTATTTACCATGATCTTTGTCTAAGTTACTATTTCACATTATTTCTTAGATTGAGCCCAAAATTGTATTAAGGCCCATTAGACTCCAACATGTCTACAACGGTCTTTTATACTAGCGTGCTTGACTTAGGCTTAAAAAGTTAGGGGCCTAGTATAGGTGTTGGGCCCATACTTAGTGTTAAAAATTCTCAATCCAATCTTGTTTTGAAATCATTAATAACTCTTATTTTACCGCTAGTAATATCGTCGGTTACTAAGAATTGGGCTTGGTAAGCACTTAGTGATTATTATTTTTTTTTAGAAGATAACCATAAGTTTGTAACACTTTAAACACTTCTTATTTCGTCTTAATATGATCTAAAAGTTTCGTGTTTCATGGAAAGCGAGGTTCGGCCTCAGAACGGACCGAAATATTAAAATAACAAGGGCACAAATATTATTTCGCGTAATTTTTGAAAACGTCCTGAAAATGCGTCCTAGAGTCAGAATTGTGATTTTTCACAGTCACGAAGATTTGTTTGTAATGTCAAAAAATTTATGTCTAATGTCTCAAAAATCCCAAAATTGCCCTCTAAAGGGTCCAAAAACAGCAAAACAGAAACTAGTTTAAGTTGACAGTTTAGACAGTTTTGATGAAATTCTGGGCAGTTTTGAAAAAATGTCTAAAAAACATTTTAGGGGCAGAATTGAGATTTTTCTCAGTCACAAGGAAATGTTATCACATCAAGATCTACAACTTTTGTGAAATAGTATTTTTCTCAATTTGGAATCTAACAGCTCCGAATATTAAGTCAAAGTAGACTAAAAATTTTTACCTAAAAATAAAGCTTACCAACTAAATTTTTTTCATCTTTATCCTCTCAGGGTTAACATGAAAAGTTTAGGACTTGTTCCAAACATACAAAACAACAACCTTAAAACATGAAATACAATTTCAAAACATAGATCTATCATTAAAAACCCCATGCATGTGAAGATCTAACCTTTTAACACACATAAAACACAACTTTGTAATCAATCCAAACTTTGTTCTTAAAGTTAAGAGATCAAGATAAGTTTTGAGAAGTCTTACCACAAGGCTTAAGAAAGGAACGGTTTTGACCCCCAAAATGAGAAGGTCCTACAATACAAAGATTTAATTTTTTTACTCTAGAAATATCTAAACTTGAACATTCTTAAAAAGAAGAGAGAAACCAAGAGATTACCCCTTGAAGATAACTTGTAAAAACTCTACCAAGTGCTTCTTCTCTCCTTTTCTTTTTTGTATTTTCGGCCGGCCAAGAGAGGCGAAAAAAGAGAGAGAAGGGGGGTACGGCCAAGAGAGGTGAGAAAAAGAAATGTTAAATGATAGAAAATGAGCTTAATTTTAAGTGGTGGTATTTATAAACAATAGTTAATTATACTTAACCATAATTCTTAAACTTCTTAAGCTCACTAATTGGACAAAAATTTTGATTAGCCATGCTAAATATGGGCTGCCAAAGATTAAAAGAAAAAGAGAGAGAAATCACCTTAATGATGACTTATGACACCTTTCAACTCAAAGTCAATCAAGTCTCATCTTTGTCTCCCACTAAAATCCTTTTTCATCAGTGCAAACTTATACTGACAGTGATTTCTAGATCAATTTTCAGGACAAATGTTATCTGGCAGTTTTCAGTTCACTGTTTAAAACACAATTCAACATTATATTCGGTAGAAATTAATACCAGTTTAGATTTAAAATCGCATAGATTATTCAGATTGTTTCATGATTTTAAAATTTGTCTTAAAATAACTTAAAATATGAGTTTAACATACGTGTCTTAAACTCTCAGTAAAACATGGTAACCGACAGTGTCGATTTTCGAGCCCGACTTTACGATTTTGCTGAAAACGTGACTCGCGTAACTCCAATTTTACTAATTGGCAATTAATGATTTCTTTAAATGTCAGAGTGCTTCTCAGAGCATTGCTAATACTGTATAGTACTCGGGAATTCTTATGAACAGAATTACGAGTCATAGTCGAATCGAAAATTTCTCCCGTCTTAATTTGCGGTGAGGATTATCGACCGAGTCATAACATAAAATTTTATATATAGAATTTTAGAATAATATTATTAACTCTAAAAATCCTTCATTACAAAATATGTCATTATCCAGAAAATCCATGAAGAGACTAAGAGAGAGGAGAGTTTCATTACTTTCAAACTCGTTCTACTGGTGACTTTCGACAGCTTAACGGTGCGGCAATGCTTCTAACAGGTAACCCACAAATTTACTATTTTTGATATGTTTTACACACTAAATAAGAGTAATAAAATTTTCAACAATTAATATCAGAATAATTGTACACGATGAAAGTTTACAAAATTCTCTGGGTATATTGGCGCGGTTTAAACTAGTTTTTTTTTTCTTAAAAAGGTAATTCCCGCGATTAGGAAAAAAAAAAAAAAAAGAGGTGATTCCCGCTCCTTTTATGACCGTTAGATTGAAAGCATTTGAAATTTTGACGGTTAGAAGTATACAATCGGCCACTAGCTAAAACGAGAGTTCAGGAGTTGACTCTAATCAACACATGCTCCACCATCATCATTATGTGCTATGATTCTTATTGACACGTAACAAAACTATAAAACCCAAAATTTGAAATGGAGTTAATTTGTAATTTTTAAAGACTTATGTGTGAAAATTTTAAAAATCTGGGCCAAAATGTAATTTTTAAGAAATGTGGGGATCAGAAATGGATAATTGGACACTCAGTGAGTCCAAACTAGTATTAATGCCACTTGGGCGTGTTCCACCTCATCAGAAAAAATTTAAAACACAAAAACCCACTTTCTCTCTCCTTCCACGCGTACGGCCGTACACATCCAGGGAAGATTCCGGCGTCCATTTTCGACACCTCCCGGCTCGTTGGAAAGCTCTCGTCGAGCCGAGTCCGGATTGGTGTCTTGCGGCCGCCAACCCCGCCGGACGCCGCCACACTCGCCGATCAAAGTTCTGAAAAATCTCAAAAACTTCCGATCGTGATATCTTCGCCGTCCGGTGTCCGATCAAGGTGATTCCGGTCCCAATAGACTCAGAGCGAAGAGACGAAGAAAACGGTACCAGCAGCACGGATTGATTCTGACCGGAGCACCGCCGCCCGTGGTGGCCGGATTCCTCGCCGCCGCTGCCCACGAATCTCCCTCCTTCGGCCACTGTGAACGTCACCGCCTAGCCCATTAGCTTCAGAGGGAGTCGGTGAGTCGTTCTGAGCCACCAGCCGTGGTCACCGCCACCGCCTTGCCAGAAAACGAGCCGCCGCCGAGAAAAGTGGGAGGATGGTTCCGGCGATCTAGCTGTTGGATCCTCGTGATCTTGGTATCAAAATGCTCAAAATCTCATGGGTAATGAAAGCCCCCAATCAATTTTGAAGATCTATGGCTGAAAAACCAAGATTCAAGGTTTGAAATTCGGCCGGAATTGAGGATTTCGATCCGAGTAGTTAGAGGCCGAATTTGGTAAAATTGACATCGCCATTGGATTCGAAACCATCGATTTAGGGGGGGTAGGACTTAAGTCCGCTGCGAGATTCTTCTCCGGGAAGCTCCGCCGCCGGTGGCCGGACGTCGTAACGCCGCCGCCGCCGGTGGCCGGATTCCGGCGAAGCTTCGTTTCGCAGCTTCTCGACTTTCGGTTGACGATCCGTTTTGAGGTAGGGGTCCTATTACTTAACTTTTGTGGAGTTTTATTTAATTTAATTTATTTTGTTAAATTTGAGAAGATTTAAATTATATATCAAACTTATTTATTACTGTTACACGATATGACTTGAAATAGAACCATTAGGGGTCCGTCCTGTAATGTACAGCGTGGCCAAGAGATTTTCACAAAATTTTGGAAATTGACACAAAAAGCATGGTTAGGAGAATGTAAACCGGACACGATAGTGAGATAGTGTGCTAACAGTAGGTGTGGCCGTTCACCATCCCTGGGTGTGAACCCGAAAAGGTAAAAGAGGGAGAGGTGATGACGCTCTCCGGGGTTGAGAATCCCCAAGGTTACTGTACAGTGGTTACGTCCTGGTGAGGGTCCGGAACGACAGTTCACCCTTACCCGTGGTTCGAGAACTGATCTGGTAAGGACATCGAGTTAGAGTTCCCTACCATCAGTCTCTCTGAGTCACCGCGCCCTTCGGGGGTTTATCGTCCCGAGTGTACGGACTAGATTATCTCACTGACACAGGTTTTCATAATTTATTGTGCATAAAAAGTAGAAATTACTAACCATGGAGGTTTAATTTGGGAAAGGTAAATAAAACTAAAAGTGAGTAATAGTTCTCCTACTGAGCATTCCGTGCTCACCCCCTTTGTCCTCTTTCATTTCCAGGGGGTGTACAGTGCAACCTTTCGGACGAGGAGTAGTCACCGATCAGCGTGCCCCTCGTAGAGGATCTACCATTTTCAGTTTCCTTCCTTAAATTTGTGTAAGTGTGACGCCCCTAAGTGGGGGTTATGTAATAAAAGTACGGTAACGGTGCACAAATAGAAATAAATTGGATTACTTTGGACAGAATTGTAACTGATGATGATGATCGTACTGTTAAATATTTTATTGGTGCTACATTATACTGTGGATCTAAGTTTTAACGTAACGATGAATTATGGGTTTTAACGGAGAGTTTGTTTTAAAGGCCCATGGGCAGACATTGTTTTTATTTCAGGAGTTTTATTTTATTTTATTTATATTTGTGCACTGCTACCGCACTTTTATTAAATAACCCCCACTTAGAGGCGTCACAGATTTGGTATCAGAGCCTAGGTTGGGAAACCTAGGGAATGTAGCACCACTTTTAAACGGTTTTATTGAGTTTTACTCCTTTTGTGTTTGAGGATCTTCATCAGTACTAACTCTGTCAAGTTTTCACAGTCAAATCTGAAAGCATGCCGCCGAGGCGCAATCCCCCACCTGCTGCCCCAGCCTTCGATATGGAACAGTTTGCTGCTATGTTCCAGACATTCCAAAATGCTCAGAATCCTCCCCAGGATCCAAATCCTGCTCAACAACGCCTGACATTGCTTGAGAGGTTCATGAAGCAGAAACCTCCCACATTTCTTGGCGAGCCTGATCCGGTAGCCGTAGAGCAATGGCTGAAGAGTATTAAAAAGAAACTCCGGACTCTCGGTATCCCACCAGAGTACTGTGTCGACTTTACGACCTACATGTTTGAAAGGAAAGCAGAAGAGTGGCTAGAGAGCCAAGGAGATGACTATGATATACCTAGCCTCTCTTCGGATGAGTTTGAGGCCTTCTTCAAGAGATCATTCATTCCTGAGAATCACCGACTAAGAAAAAGAAACTCCGGACTCTCGGTATCCCACCAGAGTACTGTGTCGACTTTGCGACCTACATGTTTGAAGGGAAAGCAGAAGAGTGGCTAGAGAGCCAAGGAGATGACTATGATATACCTAGCCTCTCTTGGGATGAGTTTGAGGCCCTCTTCAAGAGATCGTTCATTCCTGAGAATCACCGACTAAGAATGATCAGGGAATTTGATGATTTGGTACAGGGTGATATGACAGTGACGCAGTACCATGCACGGTTTATCGAGCTATCCCGTTACAATCCAGGTGCTGTTGCTGATCCCATGACGCGGTGTGAGAAATTCTGGAAAAACCTGAGGCCTAGACTGAGGCAGATGATAGCCTCGACTGCTTCAAACAATTTCCTTAAGTTGGTTGATGCAGCAGAGCGAGCAGAGGCAGAGCTGAACAGTACCTATGGGGAATACAAAGGTTCAGGTGGGAGTGGAAAATCGAGGAAGATGGGTAAGAAAGACAAGGTATAGGGACAAGGTCCGCAGACCAGTGGCAGTAGTAGCTCCTTAGGTAGCGGGCGGTTTCAGCCTTACGCCTGCTATACCTGTGGACAGACCGGACATCTCAAACGGAATTGCCTAAATCGTCTGATGCAGTCTCCCCTAGGCCCCGGGGGACAACAAGGCAGTCACGCTGGTTCAGCTTCAGGTAGTGGGAACCAGGCATCATTTCAGAATCCAGCTGCTTCTTATACTTCTGTCCCTCAACCGCGTGGTCTTCAGCCACATTATTACTTCCAGCCACGACCACAAGGTTCAGGTTTTCAGCAGAGTCAGAGTTATCAGCCTACTCCTCAAGCTTCTGGGAGTCAGAGACCCTACTTTCCGAGAGGAAATGCCGGTGCAAGCAGTAGTCATGGAAATCGAGGCAGAGGACAGAAGAACAAGGGAAAGTCGCATGGTCAGGCTTATGCTGTCACATCAACGGCAACCCCTGGTCGGGGACAACAGGCTGATCACTCCGTAGTTGATGGTACGATACTTGTCTCTCATTCTTGGGCTCAGGTGTTATTTGATACTGGTGCCACGCATTCTTTTATTTCTATGTTATTTGCCTCAGTCCTACAATTAAGCGTTGATACGCATGACCCTCCCCTAACACTTAGTACACCAATGGGAGGTATAGCCGAGGTGTCTATGATCCGGAGCCCCTGTTGTATAGTTTTGGGTGATCACCGATTATCAGCCGATCTATTTGTACTACCGATGGCTGGATTTGATGTCATACTGGGTATGGATTGGTTGAGTAAGTACCATGCTACAGTGGATTGTTACCGAAGACGTGTTACGCTTCTCACCAAGAATGGACAGGTCATAGATTATCAAGCTAAGACAGGGGCAGTAACGCCATCTCCTGTTTTGAAGGCTTGTATCGGGGGTCGAAAGAATCTGGAAAGCTTGGGAATGGTTTTTGCGTTAGGAGGAGAATCTGAGGCGAACGATTCTTCGTATGTCCCGATAGTGGATGACTTTCAAGATGTGTTTCCAAGTGAGTTACCAGGGCTTCCACCGGACAGGGAAATTGAATTTTGCATAGATTTGGTTCCCGGTACCTCTCCCATCTCTATTGCTCCATACCGCATGGCACCTGCGAAAAATGTCGAGCTAAGGAAGCAATTGCAAAAATTGATGGAGAAGGGATTTATCCGTCCAAGTACATCACCATGGGGAGCTCCTGTGCTTTTTGCAAAGAAACATGACGGATCATTGAGACTGTGTGTGGATTACCGTCAACTCAACCGGGTTACCATCAAGAATAAGTATCCACTACCCTGCATTAACGAGTTATTTGATCAATTGGGTAGATCCCGATACTTTTCCAAGATTGATCTGCGGTCAGGGTACCATCAATTAAGGGTAAGAGAAGAGGATGTTTCAAAAATAGCTTTTCGTACTCGCTACGGTCACTACGAGTTTCTCGTCATGCCGTTCGGACTTACCAATGCCCCCGCCGCATTCATGGACCTCATGAATAGAGTCTTTCGTCCGTACTTAGACCGATTCATCATTGTTTTCATTGATGACATCTTGATCTATTCCAAGACTCAGGAGGAACATGCAGAACATCTGAGGATTGCCCTACAGACTTTGAGGGAGCATAGCTTGTATGCCAAGAAAGAAAAGTGTGACTTCTGGATGACTGATGTGAAGTTCCTTGGGCATGTAGTTTCCCAATAAGGCATATCAGTTGATCCCTCTAAAGTGGAAGCTGTGTTGAACTGGGAGCGTCCGAAGAATGTGTCAGAGATTCGCAGTTTCCTTGGGTTAGCGGGATATTATCGGTGATTTGTGGAAAATTTCTCGAGGATTGCATCACCTTTGACAAGGTTGACGCGAAAGGATGTTAGGTTTGTTTGGGATGAAGAATGTGAGGAAGCGTTCATGGAGCTGAAACATCGACTTACTAGCGCTCCTATTCTCATAGTCCCTAGCAGCAACGAGCCCTATACAGTGTTTACCGACGCTCCTAGGAATGGATTGGGATGTGTGTTGATGCAGCAAGGTCGAGTGGTAGCTTATGCTTCACGACAGCTAAAACCCCATGAGGTGAATTACCCTACCCACGACTTAGAACTAGCTGCAGTGATTTTTGCACTGAAAATTTGGAGGTGTTACCTCTATGGTGCGAAGTTCGAGCTTTTCACTGACCACCAAAGCCTCAAATATCT
>NW_010367841.1:606901-608511 GCF_000414095.1 Morus notabilis | reverse complement strand
TACGACTTCAATCTCCAGTATCACCCCGGGAAAGCTAATGTGGTAGCGGATGCCCTGAGCCGGAAAAGCCATGGAGTTTTGACCAGCTTAGCCTTTGAAGACTGGAACAGGTTGGCTACTGTTGGGAGTTTTGATTTGCAGTGCTACGAGGATAGTAACAAGGCCTGTATCTTCAACATTGTGGCAACTCCTACTTTGAAACAGTTGGTGAAGCAAGGACAATGGCATGATGAGGAGCATAGTGAAGTTTGGAATCAGTTTCAGAGTGGGGAACAGATTGAAGGATGGCAGATAAGTCCAGAGGGATTCCTCATTCGGAAAGGAAAGCTGGTGGTTCTGAATGATTCCGATCTCCGGGATGCTGTGTTGTATGAAGCTCATCGTTCCAAGTTCTCCATCCACCTCGGAAGCACGAAAATGTATATGGATTTGAAGAGGCAGTATTGGTGGCGTGGAATGAAGCGTGATGTTGTGAATTTTGTAGCCAAGTGCTCGATATGTAAACAGGTCAAAGCGGATCATCAGAGACCTAGTGGTGAGCTACAGCCCTTACCTATCCCTGATTGGAAGTGGGACCACGTAACGATGGATTTCGTCACAGGATTACCTAGGACCCAGGAAGGGTATGATGCTGTATGGGTTGTCGTAGATCGTCTGACAAAGACTGCACATTTCATCCCCATCAGAGCTGACTATAAAGTTCCCAAGCTGTGCCGACTGTACATCGAGAGGATAGTCACGTTGCACGGTGTTCCGGTATCGATAGTCTCAGATCGTGACGCTCAATTTACATCCAAGTTTTGGAAAGGGTTACAAAATGCTCTGGGGACTGAGTTGAGATTCAGCACCGCTTTCCACCCTCAGACTGATGGCCAATCAGAGCGGGTTATACAAATCCTTGAAGATATACTGCGTGCTTACGTTCTGGACTTTGAGGGCAGATGGGGAAAATACCTGCCAAATGCCGAATTCGCTTATAATAACAGCTACCAAGCCAGCATCAGAATGGCTCCATTTGAGGCTCTGTACGGTAGGCCCTGCAGATCTCCTTTGTGTTGGGCTGAGAAGGAAGAACGCATTAACCTTGGACCTCAGTTTGTGCGGGAGGTGATAGAAAGAGTCCAATTTATTCGTGATCGTCTCAAAACCGCTCAGAGTCGATAGAAGAGTTATGCAGATAACCGGAGACGACCATTGGAGTTCGAGATTGGGGACTTTGTGTTCCTAAAAGTGACCCCAAAACGCGGAGTTTCTCATTTCGGATTTCGGGGTAAGCTTGCACCAAGGTACACAGGACCATTCCAGGTACTAGAGTGAATTGGACCAGTTGCATACCGCCTAGACCTGCCGCCTCAACTGTCCCATGTTCACAACGTCTTCCACGTGTCGATACTACGGAAATGCGAACCAGATCCATCCCGGATAATAACGTGGACAGATGTTCCGATCCAGGTGGACACGACTTACGAGGAGTTTCCTATCCAAATTTTGGAATGTGAGGTTAAGATACTACGTCGCCGTGAGATCCCCTTGGTCAAGGTTCTATGGCAGTATCACGGAGATGAAGAAGCCACATGGGAGCTTGAGTCAGAAATACAGGAAAAGTATCC
>NW_010367841.1:579060-595557 GCF_000414095.1 Morus notabilis | reverse complement strand
TTTTTTTTGGGAAGGAATTCGGATTGATCACCAACTCGGACACGTGTCGCAACGTGATTGGAACTGAGGAGTAAGGCCGCCACGTGTCGCGCGCGGAATGGAGGAAGTCTGCTGGCAGTGGTCAGGCGACGAGGGAAGCTGGCCAACACTGGGGTCCCACCGAGACAGGTGGCGTGCGTAGATTGGGCGGTTGGCTGGCACGCTGACACGCGGGACCCATGGGGGATAAAACTGAGACGCGCTTAACTGCTACGTGGGAAGCACGCGCGCCCTGAGAGTTGGGCGTCCTGGTGACGCGCGAGGCGTGAGACGGCGGAAAGAAACGCGCGCGGATTCCTGCGCTGAGTGGTGGGGTCCACGAGCTGATGTTGGCTCGGCTAAGCTACTCGGCTCTCTCTCTCTCTGATCGGCTTGTACGGCTCGGCTGAGAGCTTGGCTCCGAGTGGTTTGAAAACATGGCTTCATGGCTTATTCTTGTGTAGTTTTTTTTTATACTGCTTTCATCTGTAAATAATTAAGCAAAGACTAGAAAAATTCCAATTAAAATATTATGAATAAAAATAATGAAATTGCTTAATTAGAGCTTAAATATTTAATATTATATAAATCAAAAGTAGTATTTATGGTGCATTTTCATGCACCAATCACTTCGTTTCGCAGCTTCTCGACTTTCGGTTGACGATCCGTTTTGAGGTAGGGGTCCTATTACTTAACTTTTGTGGAGTTTTATTTAATTTAATTTATTTTGTTAAGTTTAAGAAGATTTAGATTATATATCAAACTTATTTATTACTGTTACACGATATGACTTGAAACAGAACCCTTAGGGGCCCGTCCTGTAATGTACAGCGTGGTCAAGAGATTTTAACATAATTTTGGAAATTGACACAAAAGCATGGTTAGGAGAATGTAAACCGGACACGATAGTGAGATAGTGTGCTAACAGTAGGTGTGGCCGTTCACCATCCCTGGGTGTGAACCCGAAAAGGTAAAAGAGGGAGAGGTGATGACGCTCTCCGGGGTTGAGAATCCCCAAGGTTACTGTACAGTGGTTACGTCCTGGTGAGGGTCCGAAATGACAGTTCACCCTTACCCGTGGTTCGAGAACTGATCTGGTAAGGACATCGAGTTAGAGTTCCCTACCATCAGTCTCTCTGAGTCACCGCGCCCTTCGGGGGTTTATCGTCCCGAGTATACGGACTAGATTATCTCATTGACACAGGTTTCATAATTTATTATGCATAAAAAGTAGAAATTACTAACCATGCAGGTTTAATTTGAGAAAGGTAAATAAAACTAAAAGTGAGTAATAGTTCTCCTACTGAGCATTCCGTGCTCACCCCCTTTGTCCTCTTTCATTTCCAGGGGGTGTACAGTGCAACCTTTCGGACGAGGAGTAGTCACCGATCAGCGTGCCCCTCGTAGAGGATCTACCATTTTCAGTTTCCTTCCTTAAATTTGTGTAAGACCTTGATTGGATTACTTTGGACAGAATTGTAACTGATGATGATGATCGTACTGTTAAATATTTTATTGGTGCTACATTATACTGTGAATCTAAGTTTTAACGTAACGATGAATTATGGGTTTTAACGGAGAGTTTGTTTTAAAAGCCCATGGGCAGACATTGTTTTTATTTCAGGAGTTTTATTTTATTTTATTTCTATTTGTGCACCATTACCGCACTTTTATTACATAACCCCTACTTAGGGGCGTCACAAAAACACAAAACCAAGGTTTAATTACATGTTCTGCCATTCTCTATGTCGTATCTTTTTTTTCTTTTTTCTTTTTTTTAAAAAAAAATCACTCTCATCCCTCATCTTTTGATTAAAATTGAAGAAACATGTTGCGTCTAGCGAGGTTCATACTTTATTATGCGCACATGCGAGAGTTTACAATCGCTTAAATATTATTATTATTACTATTACTATTACTATTATTTATAATATACTATTATTATTAAGAAGCAGATCTTCAGATCTATTTGTAATTGGTCCATCACTTAAAAAAAAAAAATCCTCAACGATTCTAAATTGTTTAGCTGCAAGAAATGCTGAATGAAAGAAATATACTAACCAATCCTTTCGACTTTCGTCCATAACGGTGAAAGTGTTGAATTTTAATATTAAAACAAAATCTGTAAAGAGATGGCACTTTGCAATTATTATTTATCGGGGAGCATTAATAGTGTCGAGTCAGAGCGTGAACAACCATAAAGCGGGGTTTGACAGCAAATTTGGCCCTTTCCTTTTGGTTATCGTTAAAATGTTTGGTTTAAATTTAAAATTATAAAAAAAATATTATAATAAATTATGAATAATAATTTAAATTATAATATGAATCTATCAACTAAACGCACATGTTAATAAGTTGCCAGTTTAATAATTGAGAAGCATCTGCACAGAGTAAATAAATACATAAACAAACAACTATATGAATGAAAAGCATGCCAAAGCTAATAAAATGGATAATTTAGAAACATGGAAGTCATTTTCCAATCATATTAAAGATTGAGATGATTTGATATTATGGTAAGGCTTAAATTATAATAAAAAGCAATTATTAAGAGCTTTCAGACAATATATTATTCATGAACATAAGTGGAGAGCAAGCAAGTACCATGACACCCAAAAAGAGTATGCCACAGTGTGAAAAGTTTGAAGGGGTCTTTAAGATTAAACGACAATGAAATTTATTTATATGCAAATTGATATGTTGAACTTTTTTTTAGATTAAACTACATGAATGTCTCAGTTTATTAATTTGAGTTTTAAATTTAAATTGAGATATAATTTTATATGAAAATTTTTTACTATAACAAAAAAAATAAATATAATTTTTTATTAAAATTTTTAATTATAATAAAATTAAAATTAAAAATTTAAACCAGTACAATAAACGAGACTCTGAACGAAGCTGAAGTTCGATCTTATCAGCAGATTATGAATTGATTAAAAAAAATAATAAAAAATACGGCAAAAGGACAAGTAAAAGTCAGTTAAATGTTTCAAAGGTACAATGCCACCATCATTCAACTGTGGGCTAAAAATTTCCTTCTCTTTCTCAACTGCATTTTTTTGATTTTCTAGGAATAAACTAAAAGGACGAGTTTCAGAGAGAGAGAGACATGGAAGAAGAACTGCTGAAAAGGCCTATGATTGATGAGGAAAATCTAAAAGAAAATGATGAAACTCAAAAAAATGGCTCCTCAGCAACCCCAGTTGTTGTTCTCAGCACTTTGGTTGCTCTCTGCGGTTCTCTCTGCATTGGTTGCGTTGTAAGCACCATCTCATTCTCTGTTTGTGATCTTTTCTTCTTTTTTTTTTGTATATATCATTATTATTGTTATCCATTTCCTTGGTATTATCGAATTAAGGCTTTTAGCCAATAATCTTAACGAATGAAAAGATTGATTTTGACTTATGAACAATTGGGTATCTTGGATTATAGAATTTTACTACAGAGGGGCAATTAAGTGAGAAAACATACCCTTTTTCTTGAGTCACAAGTTAAAGGAACAGTGAAGGTGTAAATTATTGCCTCGCAGATTGGATATTCCTCACCTGCTCAAGCTGGAATCATGAAAGACCTGGACCTCTCTGTTGCAGATGTATGCATATGTATTCAAGTATTTCACCATCTCAAACATTTTCGATCCCTTTCGTTTGATTGAGCCTCTTTTCCTGTTGTGCAGTATTCGGTTTTCGGTTCGATAGTGACAGTTGGAGGAATGATTGGTGCGCTAGGGAACGGGAAAATGGCGGATCTCATAGGCCGGAGAGCAGTAAGTTTCTTGTTTGTACCATCCTTAGTTTCAATTTTGAATGTGTGTATCAACTTGCTGATTTGTCTGTTATTTGCAACTCGTGTTGCAGACTATGTGGTTATCCGAAGTGTTGAGTACCGCAGGGTGGACCGCAATAGCACTCGGAAAGGTTTCTCTTCCTTCTCCCAAAACTGATTATTGTGACACACCTCATCTGTTTCTAGAGTAACAAGTTGACTGATATTGATATTTTTCAGAATCAACAAGGTTTTTTTTTTTTTTTTAATTGTCTTCCCTTGCTCGTCATAGACTGCTTGGTGGCTGGACTTTGGAAGGCTCTTGCTTGGGCTCGGATACGCGCTTATTTGCTACGTGGTAATTTCTCTGAGATTTTGACAATCTATTGACTTGTTTTGAACAAGCATGTATTATAATCAAATTATTGTTAGCTACTCAGGTGCCTATATACATTGCTGAAATAACTCCAAAGAACATCAGGGGAAGATTTACTTCTGCCTATCAGGTAAGAGTTGGACTTAATGAGAGTGAAATTAAGACCCAAATCCTTTTCCTCATACTGTTATTCATATTCATGTAATGGTTTTTTTTTAATTTTTTTTCTGAGTGGTAGTTGATGATTTGTTGCGGAATATCGTTGATGTACTTCATTGGGAATGTTGTTAACTGGCGCACCTTGGCTGTAATTGGTAAATCATTTATTTAAGTTTACTTGTAATCTGTAATTAGTGAATCACAATTTTGTACTAACTTTTTCTATTTAGGTGCCGTTCCATCAATGTTACATATATTAGGATTATTCTTCATTCCTGAGTCTCCTAGATGGCTGGTGAGTCCAATAAGATTTAATATTGAAAAGGAAGAAACTTTATAATAGCATGCATATTGATGTAAAGAGTCAACTTCCAATTAGAACTGTAAGAATAATTGTACCAATTATTTGCAGGCGAAAATCGGTAAGCACAAAGAGCTTAAAGCTGCACTGCAGAGTCTAAGGGGGAAGAATGTTGATGTCTCCGGAGAAGCAACTGAAATCATAGTATTTCTTCACCTTCCATGTTCTCAGTACAGCAGTTTCACACGCACACAATACAAAAATAGACTAAAATGGCTGCCCCAAATTTTTTGTGGCAGGATTACACAGAAACCTTTCAGCAGCACTCAGAGAGAGTTCTGGATCTGTTCCAAAAGAGATATGCTCATGCACTCACTGTGAGCTGCCTTAACCACAAAAGAAACTATGAATAGTAAAAGAGGAATGCTAAATGCACTGACGAGTAGCACGAGTGCAATATCTAAGACACTCATTGTTGTGGGACCCAGCAGGGCTCACAAGAATCAATGGCCCAGACCTTGCACTCGCACTACTTTCCTAGCTGTATAGCTTGTCTCTGGAGGTGTCTTAACCTTCTTTTGCACACAAATTAATTGGTTTAGGTTGGAGTTGGGCTGATGGCGCTGCAACAACTTGCAGGGAATGCTGCAGTTGTTTACTACTCCAGCTCTATATTTACAAAGGCTGGTAACTAGAATACTTATAATATCCCTTCACACTAATTTAAATACAACAGAAGTTATACATCATAGACTTGAATCTCTCATCTCTTACAGGAGTGTCAAGTAGTGTTGGGACTATATTAATGGCCATTATCCAGGTACATGAGTTTCTCAATTCCTGCCTAGCATGTCAGTTGAGGATTCTGTAAAGCACATATCTCAAATGTACATGTGAATTGCAGATTCCTGCCGTTGCATTGAGTGTGCTTGTGACCGATAAATTGGGAAGACGGCCCCTTTTAATGGTAAGAATTTTTTCCGCTTTTAAGTTCTAATGTTGTGTGCAAATGATGTCCAAAGAATTGATTCGTCATGTTCACCAATGTTTGCAGATTTCTGCGGCCGGAATGTGCTTGAGTTGCTTTCTTCTTGGCTTGTCATTCCTATTTCTGGTGTTTCCACATACCAACTCTTAATACCTCTCTATTATTTTGTTTAAGGGACAGGCTTCATATACAAATGATCATACTATAATGCTTAAGCTTGTTATTCACAGGACCTGAACTACTTGCAGCAGCTCACTTCCATAATGGTTTATATTGCACTTCTGGTATGGACAAATACGACATATGCATTCATAACATTACTTTTAAAAAAAATGGTCAGTTCCAAATGTTTTAACTTAATTTGAATGGTTTAAGATCCTTAAAAGTCTCAAAGATCAGCTCTTCTTTTTTTTAATTCAGGGGTATAGCGTGTCATTTGTAATGGGCGTGGCAGGATTACCCTGGGTTATAGTGTCAGAGGTAAAAACTATTTTTTATTCACATGTTAATAACCTTTTTTAAGCTTATTAGCATATAAATGATATCCCAATTATTATTATTATTATTATTATCATCATCATCATCTTTACTATTATCATCTTTACTATTATCATCTTTACTATTATTATCTTTATTATTATTATCTTTATTATTATTATTATTATTATTATTATTATTATTATTATCTTTATTATCTTTCAGATATTCCCTATAAACGTTAAGGGTTCAGCTGGAAGCCTTGTGACTTTGGCAAGCAAGTCATGTTCTTGGATAGTTACATACAGTTTCAATTTTATGATGCTATGGAGCTCCTCAGGTATGCAAACAAAAATACCCACCAAGTTTTTTTTTTTTTTTGGGTTTTTTCTCGGTCTTTCATATATTCATGTATGATAAGTTGTATACACTATTGCAGGCACATTTTTTGTCTTCTCTGTCATTTGTGGCTCAACTCTTCTTTTTGTTTTCAAGTTAGTGCCTGAGACCAAAGGGAAAACTTTAGAAGAAATACAAGCATCAATTGCACATTTTCTTCGGTGATTCATAAACATGGAAAGTTGTTTCTGCTTCTCTATAAATGGTTTTATCCACAGTGTGATAAGCAGACAAAATAGAGGAAAACAGAGTTTCTTTTTCTTTTCTTTTTTCCCCATTATTCAAATAGTTTATCTTACGTTATCCAGTTATATTTTGTCCTTAAATATACGTGTGTGACGTCAATGTAAATACATACTTGTATGGTGTGATTTTTAAATTTTAGTGGGGTTGAAAGCCTAAAATCAGTCACCAACTTCAACTTTAACAAATAAATGCGAAAGGCTTGACAAATAAATCCAACGCTCTAGAAAAAACAATTCAAAATTTCAAACTGCAAAATTTTAGTGGTCTAGGCCCATATAGAGTGTTACGATTAACCGTTGTGCTCTAAATCCAGATACAATATGTCTCAATTAACCGTTTCTAATCCAGGTATAGTCTCGCAATTAATCCTTTTGTCGTCCATAATATAATGTCAATATTAGTTTCTATGGTATAGATATATTAATGCCACAATTAACCCTCTATGGTCCATGATCATTATCGCTATTTAATAGACGTGATATAGGCACAGTATTACAAATTAATTCTTGGTCTCGTTCATTTTATCGATTCGAGTTTTACTACAGTAAAAAATTCTCATAAATAGTTACATATAATTTTTTTATTACAGTATATAAAATCATATTTCAATTAAATTAAAAATTTGAGTCAACAAACTAAACGGACTAGTGCCATGTTTCGTATCACAACATAATCAGCAGCTATACAGTGCTTAGAAATACTATGCAACTATACACCATTGATATGTGTCTTTCAAAACGACAAGATAAAGTTAATTTGGGTTGTTGGGAGAAAAGGTTCTTTTAGTCAAAAGCCAAAAGGGCCCCCCTTTGTTCCTTTAATATATTTATACCAATAAATTGTAATATGGCACATGCTCCAAAGTCACGTAAAGGATGTGTCGTATTTGGGAACGTCCTAATTACAATATCAGATATGGCAATGCAGATGGGATATATCTGTCGTATTTTCGTAGCATATTTTGATCTCATTAAAAATATAACTAGATACCATAGTCCGATATGAGAATGATATCAGTTAAATATGGCAATACAATGAGCAAATCATATATATCCGTTGAACTTGCAAATATCAAATATGGAGAGATACAATATTTACAAATCATATATATCTTGGAACATGCTAACGCTAGTTCATTTAGCTCCTCAAAGAATATTATGCAATGTTTGGTATCTAAATTCGTTCCCTGATTTGAATCATGGTTCGTGGTTCGTTACAGTATTTTCTCTCACAAAAAATACACGTAAATCAAAAATAATTTTAATCTATGAACCAAACGTAAAGTATTTTCTATCTAGTAGTCCCTCTTTATATATTCTGCAAGAATTTCCTTTTTTTTTTGTCTTCAATTTAGAGAGAGAGAACATGGAAAAAGACTGCTAAGAAATCCTTTCTTCAAGAGCCAGAGCCATGGGATTTTGGTTGTTTGTGGACCAAACTAAGTAATTAGTAGAAGTTCCCTTTGGCTTAAGAAGAAAATGAGTCGTCATTTTTCCCTTAACGTTTCCATAATAGAGAACGAAACGTTCCTTTTTCTTTTGAAATTGCTGTCGTTTACGTTGAAAAAGGACATGTATTCTGTCATCTAAAAGTTTCCATTTGTTCCGAATAGAAAAAGGATCGTTTTATTCAGCATTATAGATTTCTGTCATTTATATAATTTGCTGATTCTGTTTAAAAGACCAGTACTTTCTGATTTCTGTTTTTTAAAAAGCTATTGTCATTTATATAACGTTGTTTTTCGTCAAAAAGCTTTTCATTTAGTCAGATAAACAGATAAACGACATGTCGCTACCATTTAATCAGACAAACGACATGTCGTTATCTGAAGTCTACTTCCTTGAATCATGCTACATGCTGTCTATGATATTCTGTGTGGGAATGTCAATTAACTTACATAATTTTGTGTTCCGAAATTTTGTCGTCGTTTAAGAAAAATATAACACAAAGTAACAAGGGAACCAACGCTCACTCTTTACTCTTTTTTTTTTTTTTTTGAAACTAATTTTTGTATTGTTTTTTTAAGTACAGTTACAACAAACAAGGTAGGTTAGGCGGATATTTTATGGATTGGCGACAAAAAAAAGTCTCTGATGGACCACTCAAATTTGATCCATTGGGAAGCCAAGCGCCTCACCAACCTTCTCAGTCAGAGATATTTACGGACTGTGGATTGAGAGTTTTTAATTTAATTTTATTACAGTTAAATTTTTTTTTATAAAAACTCACATCATTTAATTTTATTTATTATAATTAAAATTTTTTACATAAAATCACATTTTAATTTAAATTAAAAACTTAATAAACGAGACTTGAACATTTAACTTTTCATGTGGCAGAACAAAGATTTGATTAAGAAGATGGGCCCGTTCGGTTCGCTAATTCGAGTTGAGATGTGATATTGTGTGAGAATTTTTTACTGTAGCAAAAAAGTTAAATGTGACTGTTTCTAAAAATTTTTTACTGTAACAAAACTCGAATTCTAAACTCGAATGAGCGAAATGAACGGGGCCTAAAATACCCTCAATCTGATTAGGGTAAGGTTTTTTTTTTTTTTTTTTCCTCTTCCTTTTCTCTTTCTCCGGTTGCCCTCTTCTCTCTCCTCTTACCTCCTCGTCCTTTCTCTTTCCTCCTCTCTTTCTCCAACAGCCCTCTTCTCTCTCTTTCCTCTTATATTCCCTTTATTTCTTTCTCCCCTCTCTTCTCCAATCGTCACATTAACCCTGCCCGTCGTCTTCATCTTCTTTGTGGATGAAGATCCCCCGCATCGCATGTGGTTGTAATATGTTCACACGAGTTGAGGAGATCCTCCTTTTTGTAAAGTTCTTTTTTTGTACTTTTTTGTGTATTCGTTGTGATCCGGTGATTTTTGTGTTTTTTTGATACTCCTGCGACGCTGCACTATCTCTTAAAACATAGCTTTTCTAGTGAATACCGGACAAGATATCGGTTAGTATCCATGTGGATACCAGTCGATGGTGGAAGGATTTTTGTGTTTTTCTACGAATTTGAAGTATTCCGGCCACTATGATGGTCAGATTGCCGCCAAAATTGGTTGTTACTAATAGGTATTTCGACCAAATACTCGTATCGCGGCTAGATACTAGTCGGTATCGCGACTGGTATTATAAGAGTATTTGAAATTGTAAATAAAATGTGATGACAGTGACAATTTCTACAAATGTTTGTCCCTTCTTGTATAAGTTAATCCAAACTTAAAATTTATAGTGTTCTTGTAAAGAGCCCTCTCAGCCTTCTTGGCTCACTAGCCTCGAACAATGAAGATATTCACAAATTCCATTACTTTATTTTAATTTAGGAGATTTTTCTAATAGGATATACAAAAAGTTAACCGACTATGGATAAATTTGTCAGATTTACACGGTAAAGTTCTACATATTTTTTAATATAATTTTAATTAGATATAAAGTAAAAAAAATACACCACTAATACGAAGTCCTAGGTAGAAAGGCGCCTTAATGTATTGGTAGAAGGGAGACAAAAACTTTTTAATGCATTTTATAAAGTTTGTCAGGGATGAATCCATAAAATTTTAAAAAATTTTAAGTTACTCTTTTTATCATTTATTACTGTCTATATTTATTATTTGATATGTTGAGATTTATTATCTTATTTTTTATTTAAATAATAATATATTATGTTAATAGATTTCACATATTAAATAATAAATGTAAAAAAAAAAAGAATAATAAATTTTTCAAAGATTTTTTTTTTCAATTCTTATACTAGGAGGAAAAGAAAAAGAGAGGGACAAAAAATTTACAAAGGAAAGAAAATGTGAATAAAAGAAAAAAAGTTATTTTTCCTTTTATCTTATTTGTTATGATAGGAGGAAAGAAAATGAGTATTTAATTAAGTTACCGTCTCATTAATTATTTGATATTATTTTAGTTTTAAAATAATGACAAAAATATAATTTTTAGTCTATTTAGTTCATACGTTTAAATTAGTGTCTTAATTCTGACATTTAAAATTTAAATTTTTTATAAGAGAAAAAAATTATAACATAATTAAAACTATACATTTAAACATATAAAACAAACGAATCTTTAATTATTTAAACATGACGCAACAAGTATTCCATCTAAAAATCTCTTATGGAGATAAAAAATTACGGGACCCACGTATCTTTTTATCCATTCAATTTTCTCTCTTACTTAACAACTTGGAATTCTATTTTTTCTTCAAAGATTCCTTCACTTTTTTTTTTCTCTCACTTTTCACCTCTACCAAACATGAGTGTTAGAAACCGACGAGTCAGACCTTAACACAGAACGAAACGTAAAGTTGTTTAATTTACTAATTTGAAGTTAAGATTTAATTTTATGTAAAATTTTTTTATTATAATAAAAAAATTAAATAGAATTATTTTTAAATTATTTTTATTATATTAAAACTTAAATTAATGAAATATACTGTCATAAATAACAAGACAAATAATGCCGCAGCTGCTCTCTCCCCTATTTTTTCGTTCTTATTTATATATATCTCAAGAACAATTTCAACGGTGGATACTGTCCTGTTGACAGAGTACGTTACCTATTGCAAAATTTTCAAACTACATATATTTTTTTTGCTGATCTTTCAAATTATTATTCGTTAAACTCAAAAAGCTCAAACAAAAACCTCTCTGCTTAGTTTTTTCTCGGTCTTTTTTCATTCGTTTGTAGTTCCAAAGAGTTTCAGAACATGGGTAAAGTCAAAGAAAGCATAGAAGAAGAAGGACAATTGTCAAATCCTCTGCTGCTTGTTGAAGAGAGTTGTGGTGGAAGTGACGAGAATGGATCTTTCTCTCCCACAACTTCTATGGTTGTGCTTAGCACCTTCGTTGCTGTGTCTGGATCCTATGTTTTCGGTTCTGCTGTAAGGAATAATTACTACTTTGTGTTTGTATCAGATATGGGTTTGATGTGCTTTTGAGATATGGATCAGATATTCCTAGCCGTTTGATTAACTGACTTCTCGTTTGACCTGACGGCTCATAATTGCTTTTCAGGTGGGATATTCCTCACCAGCTCAGTCTGGAATAGTGGAAGAACTGGGCCTTGTTGTGGCACAGGTTAGTAACTATTAGTCTGATCAACACGAAAAATTTTGGCCAACTTAGCACTCTTTTTTTTTTATTTTAATAAAACACACAGAAGCAGAACACATAAAATGCTTACCTGTTTTGTTTGTCATGTACAAAACTTATCTTTTTGATGCAGTACTCGCTTTTCGGTTCAATATTAACAATTGGGGCAATGATAGGCGCAATAGTGAGTGGCAAAATATCCGATTACATCGGTCGAAGAGGTGTAAGTTTTTTTCCATTCATTCCAATTTCCAACAATATTGATTAAAGATATACAATTATATATCATATGTTCAAAGTTTCTTAATTCTTGTTTGTGTTTTTGAGCAGACAATGGGCATCTCTGAGATATTCTGCATTGTGGGATGGCTTTGCATAGCTTTCTCTAAGGTTAATTTTGTGTCCCATAACTTGCTATCCCCTGTTCAAATATTTTTCTTTCACACGTATATATATTAGAAGTCGTAGCAATGTATAATAAACTTGACCAACGAATAACATTTTGTAAATTTAATAGTTTATTTCTTGTTGAAAGGTTGCTTGGTGGCTTGACCTTGGAAGACTTTTAGTTGGATGTGGGATGGGGCTTCTTTCTTATGTGGTAAATTTTGTATTAAAGTTACAATGCTCAAATTGCACATCTGATTGTGTTCTGTATGCCAAATAAAAACATTATATATGTGCGTTCAATTTCCAAATAGGTACCTATTTATATAGCAGAAATAACACCGAAGAATATTCGAGGGGCATTTACAGCAGTTCATCAGGTAAAAATAAAAGCATCAATTTGGAATCTAATTTTAAAGTTTTTCCCCCCTTATATAGCTGATGATTAGTTCTGATTTTACAGTTGATGATATGCTGTGGGGTGTCATTGACATATCTCATTGGGGCTTTTGTGAACTGGCGCATTTTGGCTATTCTTGGTATCTTATTTTGTCTTTGTTATTTCTTTCTTACTTAGTTGTAGATCATATATCTATATATATATTAATTTAATTGGTTTATATTTTCCACGTTCAGGAACAATTCCATGCATAATACAACTTCTAGGTTTATTTTTCATTCCAGAATCTCCCAGATGGCTAGTGAGTCACACCTAAAGTTCTTCTCTAACTTGTATATCATATGCAAAAGTAAAAAAATTCATGAATCTTTTGAAAAGACAGATAATTTTGTAGGCAAAGATCGGCCAAGAAAAAGAGTGTGAAGCTGCTTTACAGCGCCTTAGAGGAGAGAATGTCAATATTTCTCATGAAGTTGCTGAAATTAGAGTAAGTTCTCAACTTAATACAGACAGATATGCAAGTTTATTCTTTCAAGGAATGTTGAAAGGTACACTAACTTATACTTGTTTCTAATTATGAAAAGGATTACACAAAGACCCTTCGACGGCTATCCGAAGCTAGCACTATTGAACTATTCCAGTGGAGATATGCTCGTTCACTTTTAGTGAGCTTTTTTTGTGACTTGAAAATAATAACTTTACATGTTTACTTTCTTGTTGTTGACCTCTTTTTAGTAAGTTAGACTTTTGTGGTAGCTAGGTTGGAGTTGGCTTGATGGTGTTGCAACAATTTGGAGGAGTTAACGGCATTGTATTTTATGCAAGTGCTATATTTGTTTCGGCCGGTATGTGCGAGGACTCCTTTGCATTCTTTATCTATTTACCAAGAAACAGATTGTACTAAACATGCTAATTAGTGCGTATAAAGAAATATCTATGGTTTAACACAGGATTTTCTGGTAGTGTTGGGACTATAGCAATGGTTGTTGTTCAGGTAATTTCATAATTTTCTTGTGATTCCAATATTTCTGGCTTCGGATTGTTTCTCGTGGAACAAGAAACAGTTCCACACTCTCAAATATTGTTGCTAAAAGACCTTTTTCTTGTAATGACATACTTATAAAAAAGAATAAAATAAAAATGGTCTTCCACAGGTTCCAATGACAGCATTAGGGGTTGTTTTGATGGACAAATCTGGACGAAGACCGCTCCTTCTGGTAAGAACAAGTGAGAAAAAGTTGTGTGAGATTGTGATTTGTGATGGTTATGAATGAAAAATGCTTTGCTAATTAAGCCTGCTAATGCCTTCAGGTTTCTTCTGCTGGAACATTCTTGGGGTGCTTTCTTGTGGGATTATCATTCATCTTGCAGGTTTTTTTTCCTGGGGGAAATTGTTTCCTTTTTAAATTTCTTAAATGTTTTTAGTACTTTCCTTTTTCTGAGAGGAAAAAGTTTATGAATTTGGCAGGATCTTCAACAGTGGAAGGGAGCTACTCCCATTTTAGCACTTGTTGGAGTACTGGTAACTAATGCAAATTCACCCAAATTCTTTAAGCTTTTTTTTATTACCATTTTCTTTAAAAAAAGAGTGCAAGATTTTATAGAAACTACTATCAAAACAAAACTGAGTACAGAAAATCGTTGGAAAATCATGATTTCTTGAAATTTTGTTGTTGTTTCTTGAAAAAATCGCCTTGCTATTTATTGTTTATGATAAAAAGACATGTCGTTTCAAGTGTAGAGTTGCTAATCTATCAGTTATTCATGAATAATTCTGTGGATAAAATTTAAAATTGATTTAATTACATAATAGATGTCCATACCGAGTTACATATCCTGTGTGTGTATGTGTGTGTGTGTGATTGAGAGAAGTCTTTTTTGGAAACCAGGTGTATACAGGATCATTCTCATTAGGCATGGGAGGAATTCCTTGGGTTATAATGTCAGAGGTGGGTTAGTTTATCTCAATCAGATGATGACACATTTATTAATTACACATTCTTCAATATTAGATAGAACTGAAACCACGTAATTTAGTTGCAACAAGAAAACTCAAACTTCACTGATGAGAGAATTAAGAAAACCGTTTCTGTTTCTCAGATATTTCCCATAAACATGAAGGGATCGGCTGGAAGCCTTGTGACATTAGTTAGCTGGTTAGGATCTTGGATTATCTCATTTTCTTTCAACTTCTTAATGGATTGGAGCTCAGCAGGTATTATGATTTAATTTTATTTTATTTTTTTTACATCTTTCAAACTCTCATCTTAAATCATGACTAAATATTGTTAATGTCCTGCAATATTTTACAATATGTTCCTTTCTCTTTTCAGGAACATTTTTCTCATTCTCGATCATATGCGGATTAACTGTCGTGTTTGTCGCCACGTTGGTACCGGAGACAAAGGGAAGAACGCTGGAAGAAATACAAGCATCCTTGAATCCCATTTCGGCAAAAGATTAATGAACTAACTTTGGCATGCTCAAATGGTACTAATGTCAAGCCATAAGTTAGTCCACACGCTTAATATTCTCAAAGAAACCCAAAAATAATAATAATAATAATAATAAAGACGGTGTTTTTCTGACCTTCCTAGGTTTTCAAACTAGAATACTAGGAGCCGGAGGCGTGTAGTTTTATCATCAGGACGCCTGAATACTGATTGATCATAATAAAAAATACATTCGATCCAAGACTGATGGACGGTGTTGTGGTTGTTGACCTGTGGTGGTTTTCCTAATAGCTGTCGTTTTTTCTAATTATTGTCGTTTTCCCTAATAGCTGTCGTTTTTATTGTCGTTTTCCCTAATTATTGTCGTTTTCCATAAATATTGTCGTTTTCACATCTGCCTCATTTATTATTATTTTTTAGTTTCTAATGCTCCTAACATTCTAACGTTGTTGTTTGTTCTATAATAACTGTCGTTTTCTTTAATTATTAAGGTTTTATTTGTTTATGTCGTTTCCAATGTGATGACGTTTTTAAATGTGGTTTTTAAGGTGGTGTCGTTGTCCCAATCATTATTGTTACAAGAGTCTAGATGGTTGTAGTGCTGTTGTTTTTAGGTCATTCTCGTCTTTGGTGCGTTAAAAGCAGTTGCTTTCACTGTCGTTGTTTTTATGGTGGCGTTGTGTTTGTAGATCGTTGCCGATTTATAGGTTGTTATCGTTTTTTGTGTTTATCACTGTACTCTGTAGTTTACACAGTTATTGTCGTTTCTGTAGTCTTGGCATTCTAGGATCTTCTCACCGTAACGTGTCCATGTATTTTTGTTTTTTTGTTTTTTTCCTAGAAACATTCTCAGATTCTCTATTTTTCCTAATTATTATAGTTCTTTTCTAAGTTATGTCGTTTTTATAGTGATGCCTTGTCTAAATATTATCGTTTTCCAATTTTCTTTTTTCGGCACAGATCGCATCCTTCCCGCACCTCTTATGCAGCTGTTTTTCATATCGTTGTCGTTTTCAGGTCATTGTCGTTCTAATGTTGTCGTCTTGGCAGAATCGTCATTTCCACCGTGCTGTTGTTTTCATAGTTCGTTCGTTCCTATTGCTATCGTTTCTTCCCCCCCCCTTCCTCTCCCCCCCCCCCCCCCCCCCCCCTTATAAACACTGCCGTTTTACTAATACGGTCGTTTCCGCGTAATATTGTGTTTCGGATATTGTTGTTTCCAAACTATTGTCGTTCCATGGATCACGTCGTCTCTTTTATTCCGCACTTTTCATGTAATACCTGAGATTTAATTAAGCCTTAAGCCAATAATAAATAAATTTTGTAAATTAAAATCATGCACCCCATTTATCATTTACCTCAAAGTTATTTGTTGGCATTATATTTTATTATTATAGCTATCATATGATTTTATTAAACTTATAGCTTTG
>NW_010367841.1:529920-579010 GCF_000414095.1 Morus notabilis | reverse complement strand
TAGCTCGATGTGGGAACTCAATGTGCTAAACTTATGAAGAAAAATGATATTTATTATGATAATTGGATATGATATTTTACCTCTATTATGATTTATTTAATGATGAATTATTATTTTATATTTTTATTATATGGTTTTATGTAAATGTGTTGAGGACTTAGTTGTTATTTTGAGTTTTGGTGAGAGAAGTCTATGTTAGCAAATTGAGTGAACTTTAGGCACCTAATTGAAGAAGAAAAATAGAGACTTTATAGCTTATTTTATGAGGTTAGGATAACTATTAGAGGCTTAGAAAAACCTAGGCCCTTGTTCTATTATAAGGCCACTTTATTTTTGTTTAGTTTTTATCAAGTTTAGACTTCATTTTTGAGTCTATTTCAGCAAGAAACCCTAGAACTCTGACCATAGCACTTTTTTCTCTCTTCTCACTCCTTTTCTCACCCAAAACTCAGAATCAAACCTAGGTTTTTAAGAGAGAATGAGCTAAAGACTCAACCTAGAACCAAAAAATAATCACCAAGTTTTGAGCTTCTATTCACTTGGGAACACGTTTTTCTTTGAGGTAACTTCTTTCTTATGTTAGGAACTAAGATTTCAGAGATTAAGATGTTGAAATCCTACTTGAGATTCAGATTTTTGATGGGGTTTATCATGCATGTTGGTTGTAAACTCTTAAAAATGAGTTTCTTGAGGTTTTGGTTCAAATATTGGTTTCTGGGTGAAATTGATGATTTTAGCTTGATATTATTGATGATTATTTGAAGATAAACTCTTATTAAGATGATGATTCATTTATTTGAGAGTGGTCTTTGAAGATTAAGATTTGCATGCTAGGTATTTGATGAAATGTTTAAATATAAGTCCTCTGTACAGCCTATGTAGATTCTGTGTCCGTGCTATATGTACTTATGATTTTGACAGATGTTATATTTTTCTATTAAAGTATACATCTCAAGGTTTACATGAGTTTTTGAATCACTCCAAACGGATTTTTCTACATTTAGTTATGAATTTTATAAGTTCAGTTAAAAAGCTTTCATTTTCCTGACGAGATTATACTTCAATCTGGATTTCGGGCAGTTTTTGGTTAGTTTGAAAAATTCGAAACCTATCATGTAGTAGCTCTAAAAAGAGGGTTTTGAGTCTACTTTCATTTGCCACTGGTCTCATAATATTTTGAGTTTTGATGAATTTGTTATGAATATTTTTGTAACAATGCGTAGTTATGTGTTTTGTTAAATGATGATATGAATGTGATTTTTGAAAGCTGTGGTTTTAAAAGTTAATTAGCACATTGAAGGCTCCCTACAACCAGCTAGTTTGTGCTTGCAAAGTGGTGATCAAAATTCAGGTAAGTAGAGTTAAAAGCATTTCAAAATTGCATCACAAGATCCTATATGATTATGTTCAAAGAGTATTCATGATTAATTATTTTGAAAGAGATTATGATTTATGCTTATTATGTTTTTATGTTTTAAGATATTTTATGGTATGGTATATGGATGAGAGGCTGGGTAAGCAGGGGTGCGAGGGACCGGTACCCCAAAGTAGAGAAACTGTCTCTTTGAGACAACTAGAGAAAAATGCTAGTGGGAAGTTTCTTGTTGATCACAAGAGAAAGAGATTCTAAAAACCCCGCTTAGTGTTTAAGAGAAGAGAATTGGCCAAAACTAGAGAAAGTCCTGTATAGAGAGGCTTACTTAGAACCGAAGTTCTGTATCATACCTAAACTAAGAATAAGTATGAAAGTTTATGAATAATGATTAACAAAGAGATTTTAGCCACAGAGATTTTAGATACTTACTATACTTGAAATCTACTTATTGAGTTCTTGTTCATTAGTTTTACCTTGTGATGCAGATGATGTTGTTACCGAAGAGTAAAAAGAAAAATGATTTCCAAGGTTGGCTGAGTACTCCAAGTCTTACATCTGGCTTCTTGCTTATATGTACTTCCAAACAATAGATGGGCTTAAAATGTTTTGTTTTGTTACTATGTCAATTTTGAATAACTATTTAACGTTTAAGATTTGTGGTTGCGCACTTACTCATTTTGTTCAAAAACTTTTAGGATAAATTTTGTGATGAAATCAACCGCAAGTTTCCGCATCTTAAAAATGACATTGTTTTAAGTATAGAAAATATGTTTTAAGTAGCACCACCTCGCTAAATTCAGCCTTAGACCGGTTTAGCGTATGGGGGTGTTACATTTCTAGACTGTTCTCCTTGTTAAATCTTGTCGTTTTCACAGTTTGTGTCGTTTCTATATTGATTTTGCAATCAGAAAGTTGTCGATTTCAAAACCCTTTCCGTTGTTATCCATTTGCATTTTCAAACTTTTTGTCATTGCTGTCTTACTGAACATTGTATTTTCTAAAGGACTGTTGTTTAGAAAGTATTTGTTTCCGTAACTATAGTATTGTTTTACGGTCGTGTCGTTTTGACAACTATCTCTTTCCTCGACGGATCATATGGCGCAGAAGTCAATCATCATATGTGTTTCAGAATTCCTAAATGGACCGTGAAAGATAATTCATCATGCATGTAAAGCATACGACAAAAAGATGTATGGAACATGCGTTTTGGGAAGATTAGCAGGTAGAAGAAAATTATCTTGCTCTTATAGTTGGAAAAGAAACCGGGAAAACATTATCAACATAAACTTTATGACAAGTCCAAGTTAAGTAAGTATTGATCAGTAGCACTAACTGGTTTTCTTTTACAACACGCAAGAGTGCATCACAAACCGCTTGTAAATGCCAAATCAGTTACTTCTCGGAAACACCAAGAATTTTTGTTTGGTAAGCATTTGTATACACACATAAATCACATTGTGTATTTCTTAAAAACACACAAATTAGGCCATTTTTATAGAGTTACATGAGATGTCCCTGACGGCTGACGCTAACCATGTCAACAGCCTCCAACCCACATTACCAATTTACATGCTATAGTTAGGCAAGCTAAAACAATCATATGATCATCACTTCCTATAAAAGTGTGTTCCAGATTAAAATATGGCATTGTTCAAATATATATATATATATATAATCATTAATATCACATAAACAATAATCTCTCTCAGATCTCTAACATTATTATTCATGGCTGAACCATGTTTGGCACCACTAAAAAATGCCCCAAACCACCCCGTCCACCAGACCCTAGCCAGTGCAGCCAATCTGGCTAACCTTCTGCCCACTGGGACCGTCCTCGCGTTCCAAACCTTCGCGCCTTCCTTCTCTAACAACGGCGTTTGCCACCTCTCCAACAAGTACCTCACCGCTATTTTGATCGCTGTTTGCGCCACCTTTTGTTTCCTGTCGTCGTTCACGGACACCTTCGTAGACAGTACTGGGAAACTTCATTATGGGATCGCCACGTTCAGAGGACTCTACATCTTCAACTTCGATAGTGAGTGTGGTAATGATCAATGTGGGAAAAAAGACTTGGAGAGATTCAAGCTCCGTTTTGTGGACTTTGTTCATGCTTTTGTGTCGTTGTTGTTGTTCTTGATCTTTGCTCTTGGCGACTCAGATGTGCAAAGTTGTTACTTTTCTGAAGTTGGGACTGAGTGGAATTCTCTGTTCATGAATTTGCCTTTGGGATCTGGGGCTTTGTCAACCTTTCTGTTCACGATTTTTCCCACTACCCGTAGGGGAATTGGTTATGCAGATATTAGTGCCCATATATAGTACTTAATCATGTTGAAGAGTCGTGTATTTGAGGCGTACCTATTCTGATGTCCGGTTTTGAAACTCTGTACACGCTTTGTTTCATTCGAGTTTATTGCGGTTGCTCATTGAAGTTGTGTTTTCTAATGAAATGCCATGCAAGTCGGAATTGGTGTTTATATTTCTTTGATTTGAAATATATCTTTCCTTTTCAAGAAATCACGTTGATCATGTGTAATGGGCATCGATATAACCATTATATTTCTGATGATTTATATCCAATTAATATAATTTCCTTTGGCAGAGACTTGAATTTACTATTTAAGCTTGCTTTGTTAGACTATCATGAAAACATATATTTTTACGGAAACTCTTGATTACACATTCTAATAATTGATTGCGCATTTTGAGCTGAAAAACTTTAACATGACATTAATAATGAAAATCTAAGTCTTCCACTACGTGATGAGTTTAAGCGATTTAAACCAGTGTGCATAATTTGGATTTGATAATTTAACACGGTTTAGTTGGAAAAGGCTTACAAGGAGTTTCTCTAGTTAGGTGAAAAATATAATTGTTAAACTGAAGTATATGCATAAGCAATAGTATGTGTTTGAAACAAAAGCACGTTAAAATTTGAGTTTTGTAACAGTAAAAAAACTCTCAAAAACAGTCATATTTAACCTTTTTGTTATAGTAAAAAAATTTCACATAAAATTACATCTTAACTCGAATTAAAAACTCGAATCAGCGAACTAAACGGGCCCTTAATACATACACACTGGAACGCACAACATACTTAAGTATACAAGTTGTCCGTACTCAAGAAGATGATACTTGTTTAGGAATCTTAATTGCTTATCTTGTCTTTGCTAAAAGACGAAACTTCATTATTAATACGCCGCAAAATCTCGAGTATTCATACTCTGCTTATAAGATTTTCTTTTCTTCTTGTATGTTATTTTCTTTTTTCTGTTGTGGCCGAATGAATTAGAACCGGTTTAATTTGATACGTCTTATTCTTCTGTTGTAGCCGTGACTGCGACAGTTACACGGAAAAAAGTTCATGACCATCCAAATTATGGTGTCGTACCATTTTAACTTTATCCCAAGTAGTGTAATGTAGAATAATTTAGTGCCTATCTTCGTCAGAAGTACTTAACATTAACGATTTTAACTGTGCCACTAAAAATTTTGAGAATTTCTAATTCTCATCAGGTGTATTTTTTTAACCTATACGGCATTGATATATAAATGCATATGAGATCGTAAGTTTTAACCTATACGATTTTAACTTGTTTAAAGTTGACACGACACTAATTAAAACTTGATTGGAGTTAAAATCGTAATTTTTAAGAAGAAAATTAATAAAGACTCAAATTACTCTTAACATTTAGGCTCTGTTCATTTCACTAATTCGAGTTTTTAATTTTAATTTTTTATAGTTAAAAGTTATCATAAAAAGTTACATTTAATTTTTTTTACTACAGTTAAAAACTCTCACATAAAATCACATCTAAACTCGAATTAAAAACTCGAACCCACGAACTGAACGAGATTTTAATTTATAAAAACTAAAACTTAAAAGATTAAAAAAAAAAAATTCTCTTTTTTCCTCCATCTTATTCCGAGTCCAACCCCTCAAATCCAAAAGCCAAGCCCAAAGCCAAGCACCACTTTGTCGCCGGCGTCTTTGCTGATCCGCCTATTGCAGCTCTACCCTTTACAAGGCTGACAAAGTCGTTGCCCAAGACTGTCGTTTTTGTCGCCACTCACATCCTCACAGCTCTAGTACTGATCAGTTGTGCTCTTGTCGCTCGCCATGAAGTTGCTCAACGAGAGAGTGTGACAATGCGCTCTTCAAGATATGATTTTATCTTAAATCAAGTTTTAATTAGTGGCATGTCATAAACGGAATTGGATAAACGGAGCAAAATTATTAATTCTTTGAAGTTTGAGAGAAGGAAATCATGAATTTCTAAATTTGGAGGGTAAAAGGAAAACAATCATAAATTTAAAAGAAATTTATAAAATGTGTTCTATATATAAAACTTGATAAGATCTAATATCTTTAATGGCTAACATATGAATTTATATTTAAAAACACACACATTAGCTGAACATACAAAACTGATAGGTAGATTGTAACAATTAACATCATAATACATAAAAATCATGTGTTAGTTAACGGTGATTATAGTCTTATCACTAATGAGAAAATTGTTGAACTTATATTAGTGCACGAGTATGGACTTTTGACTAAAAAGGGTATTAATTATGGATAAGGCGTGAAAATTAGGATTATTATCATTGGTGCTTCCTAAAATTTAGGATTATTCTCGGTTTGTCTTTTGAACTTTAAAAACTCACACTTTACTCCATGAACTTTGAATTGTTCTCACTTAACATTTTATGTTGTAATTTTTGTTAAAAATATATAGAAAAAAAAAGAACAATAAAGTCATTGACTTTTCTATTTGGATTTCTGTTAAAAAGAAACAGATAAAAACAACATGATTGCACTTAATCTCTTTTATTTTGGTTTGATTTTAGTAGAAATTACAATAAAATGAGTTAAATGAGAATAATTTAAAATTTAAGAAATAAAGTGAAAATTTTTAAGATTTAAAAGACAAACTGAAAATGACTTTAAAATTTATAGATACCGGTGATAATAATCTTAAAATTTAAGACTTATCTACGTACGTGTCTCTTTTTTTTTTTTTTTTTCCCCTTTGTTGGGTCCTGAGATCAACGCAGCCCACATACAAGTTGAGCGCCAGTCCACGAGTCCAAAAAGAACTCCTATGCGGCCCCAAAAGGTGGCGTCTTTCTTTTTGGGAAGGTTGACGGCAACGGTATATTTTGGTGTACTGAGAGATGATAAGATGTGTCATGTGTGTGGTTATCCAAAATATGAAGACAAAACATGTGCAGAATCTACGGCTCCCACTACGATGTCGATGTGGTTGCCGATACGGACATAAAATTTCCATCACGCTTTTCGCGGCGAAATTTCCATGCATAAATGATAAACTTCGTCGCGAGTGTTTTTGATAAACTCAAAAGCTCCTGGCCCTATTAGAATTTTGTGTATAATATATATTTGCATAACTTCTTTTATGTGAGATAATATTGTACACTGTTTTCGAATCTTTGATAAGACATTATAATTAGTTTCGTCTTTTCAATCAAAGTAGTCTTCCTAAACATCCGTGTTGCTTATTGCACAAATCTTTTCATGGTCTAGGAATCCAAAAGGTTTGAACATCTTGGAATAGCTTAATTACGCATGCAGTATTTTAACAAGACCTAGCCTTTTTTATGATTATGATGAATTGGTGGTACATCGTATTCATAATCATAAAAAGGCTAGGTCTTTTTATGATTATGATGAATTGGTGGTACATCGTGTTCAAAAATAGCGAATTTTGAGATTTCTTCAACAGAATTCTGAGGTTTTTTCATATTGATTAGTACCGATTAGATATGTGATCAAGCCAATTATATAATACATATTCTTCTGAGTTTCGTGGCTAATCATCAACCTAATCAATCAGTCCTCGATAGAAGATTCACATGAATCTCATAACAAAATTATTTTGAATTCTATCAAGCTTGAAAGTACTAACAAAAGTTCAGTGTTCCTAGCTCTTCATAAATCAAAATCTTCATTTATAAAAGAAGTACGAAAATTTTCTTGGCAAAACATTTTTTTTTTTTTTTTTGGTTCTAATTGTGGCAATTTTCAGCTTGATTATAACTAGATGCTACAAGATATTTGGCTAAAAATGGGCAATAAAAAACTCTTTCTTTTAAGTCCTATTATATGCGCATATCATCGAACTTGCTGCCAATATACTAATGTCACAATCGAGAGAAACCTATTAAGTTTGGCAATAGAATGTACCCCACATTTTGGCGAACCTTCCACGCCAACTCCATAACTAAAATGGACAGTACTATGTAAACAACAAAAACCACATATATTATAATTTGTGTATATATAATATTCCACGCAAACAGAGAAAAAAAAATCACCACAAATTAGTATATGCAGAGCAATATTCGATGTGTGAATGTTGTATGCATACGTGGGCATGTAACGGTTCTATAACAAATCCAGATAATGTTTTAGATTATTGTGGCAGTTAAAGGAAAGGATCAAGATTCTCTATTTGTGCGTGTTCCCAGAATATCCTTTTCATGTCAGCAAATATCATTTCCAAGGGCCCCACCTTCCGAAACAAGAGTCAACAAAAAAAGTGAATAATAAATACAACACCAGAATTAGCAATAGACGTTACTTCAGTAATTCTATTTCTTTTTGTTTCTCATGCAAACTACATAACATCATACGTTTCTAAGTTCTAACATTTTTCAGAATTATATTTCCTAATTCCGGGCTTCGTTTTCTAATTAAATCTCTTTGACCGGGGCAAGAAATTGTTATTGGGGGCTAACCAGCTATTACATACAGTAAATATTTAATCAGAACTAACGATCAAAGTGTACTATTATTATTTTCGATCAATTTTTATGCCTTGAAAATATTGTATATAATGATTCTATTATTATTTTTTTCCTTGAAAAATATCATAATTCTATTATCAAGGACACGGAAGATGTCTTTTCCAACGAGTTTATATGCATTAGAATTTAATGAAAATGACTTTTTAATATACACAAATAAACATCATTCATATATCGATATCTCATTAAATCGTATAGCCGATGCTTCACACAATTTATAACAAAAAATAGTCCCTGCAGTTTTTAGTATTAAAAAAAAATCCTCTTTACATAACAATAACAACTAGGTGTAATTAATGCCGACTTCAAAAGCCGATAAATCAAACAACATAGAATGACTAATGGAAACGAAAGGAATAAAAAGTTATCGTAATAAACATTAATATAGTACATAATTTTTGGTATTCTTCACAGTTTAACACATAATAATTTGCTTGGACGATGCTCTAATCCTCCCAATCTAAGATATTATAGATGCATAATTTTATACTTTTTCCCAAGAAATAGGTGTGTATTCTTTTTTGGAACAGAATATATATATTCGCTAGTGAGAAAATTTGAGAAATAAAGAAAATTGAGAAATAAGGAAAAAATAAATAAAAATGATTAGATTTACTTCAATAAACAATCCAATCGTCATTACTGAGGAAAATATCTTTCTAAGTGTTTTAGTTTGACTTTAAAATAAAGTAATATTCCCACAATTTTTTAGGGATAAAATTAAGTTTTAATTTATTATGAGCTATATATATATATATATATATATACGGATATGCATATAATATTGTAACATCTTAGTTCGATTTTTTTTTTTAATAACGATCAAAGTTCGAGTTGAAAAAAAAAGCCTTCAAATAATCAAAGTTGGAGTAGTATTAATTATTATGTATATACAACGAGGAAAAAACAAAATAACTCACGTGATGCATGACATTCATATGGCTAACCTATAAAATGACGGGTAGAAATAAAAGAAAAATTTTAAAGGGGATATAAAATAGATATAATGGACAAGTGATCTCTCCGCGTATACACAGTTAATTAACTCTATTTCTTAATTATATCGCCGTGATTAATTCAGGCACGTGATTCAAATTTTATCCGAAGCTTCTCTTTTCTTTTTTCTTTTCCCCCCCTTTATATTGCTGGATTATGCAATATGAGGTCATCTGCCTTTAAAAAAACAAAATAATAACAACGAATCTTTTTTATTTCTTCGTTAATATCTCTCGTAAACGTTAATTGTGATGCTATTAATTACTAGCTGACTAGGTAAAAATCACTTTTTTTTCATCGATTTGAAGATTAAAAGAATTTAAAGTAAAGCCATTGGATATACATGACAAACACACATATAGGATAACTCTCAATCTTCTTTTTCCGATCACTTCGTGAAATTACATGAATTTATCCCTTCGTTAATATCTCTCGTAAACGTTAATTGTGATGCTATTAACTAGCTGACTAGGTAAAATCACTTTTTTCATCGATTTAAAGGTTAAAAAGAATTTAAAGTAAAACCATTGGATATACATGACAAATACATATATAGGATAACTCTCAATCTTCTTTTTCCGATCACTTCGTGAAATTACATGAATTTATCCCGTAATTAGGAGAGAGATAACTATCCACTCAAATGATATCAAAATATGTGTATGGCATTTCAAGCTGTCAATATATATATAATTAATACACCATTAGGCAGTCAATTAAAGCACAACCAAGCCAAGCCTCATGCGTATTATAATTTCTCCCTTAGTCCATACATAGCTCCAAATTCCAATATTAGTCCATATATATCTTTTGGCTAGGTCGACCCAATACGGGTGAGCATTAGATGAGGAATATTTATGTGTGTGTATATATATATATATATATATATTTTTGTGGATATAAGAGTGTGAAAGAAAAAGAAAACTAGCTATGAAATATACATATTGATTATTGAAGATCCGAGAGAGAAAGTCTTAGGGCCATCTTGCGTGGGACCCGGCGTTCTTTTCTTTATCACTCCAGCTCATTTAATCACCCTCCTCTTTTGTCTCGTTGGCACTCTCTTAACCATTCCACAACCTCTCTGTCCTTCTCTCTCTGACTCTCTCTCTCTCTCTCTTCTCTCTCTCTCTCTCATCATTTTCCCTATCTTTGGCGTGAGGATATTATTAATACCCTCATCCCCCTTTTCCCCACTTTATTAATTCCTCTTCCAAAAACAAAAGATAAAAACAAAAAGAACAAACAAATAAAAATCATGTTGATGACCCTTTTTTCTCTACACACTGCTCTCTACCTTTCTCTGTCCTTATTTCTCTTTCTTCTTAAGCTCTTTTTCCCAATCATGATGAGCTTTTGTAGAAAAAGCGTCCACTCTCTTCTGGGTCTCACCGCCGCGTCCGTGGACGCCGCCGATCACCGCCCTCACAACGTCCTCAATCCACCGTGGAAGTGCCAAGCCCTAGGCCTAGTCACTGCCACAAGCGAGATTATACGACGTCCTTCCCCTAACGTTTTGGAGTCTTCATCCATGATCAGTCAAAATTCACCACCACCGTCGCCTCCGACGAGGAAAAAGGATCCCAGGGGAATCGGGTTCATCGACGACATCGGCGGCGGCGTCGACGGGCTTATGTCGTGCACCGAGAGCCTCGGATTCGAGAGCTCCGACGAGAGGAGAGTTGACGACGACGAGGAAGAGTTCTCTTTGGTGAGTAATGATGAAAGGCCGTGGACGTCGAAGAAAGTGAAATGGAGGAAGAGGATGAGCGGAAGTAGTAAGGAGGTGAAGAGGTTTCCGCCGCTGCTTTCTTCGCTTAACCGGAACGGCCAGCCGAGCTTCTTTCTCCGGCCGGTGAGAAAGGACGGGAGGCTGGAGCTGACGGAGGTGAGGATCAACAGGCCGGAGATTCTCCGTGCTTACCGCGGAGACGGACGGTTGAGATTGCACCTCATACGCGACGACGAGGACGAGGACGAGGACTACATCGATGAAGAAGAGAAGCAACAAGAGCAAGGCGAAGATGATGATATTAGAGAAGAAAAGGTCGAAGAAAGTGTTATTAGAGAAGAAGACGAGGAAGAAGAGGAGAGAAACGTTAATGGCGAAGAATGGAAGATTCCGGTGAGTTCGACCGGAGACGGTTTCCGACGGTGTCACGACGTTGCGAACCACCACCACCACTTGCATGTGTGGAGACCGCATTGCGTGACGACCAGATGAGGTGCGTTTGTGTTGGCACAAATTATCATCTCACGTGGCGGTGTGAGAAGCAGACAACTAAAAAATTCATCATTTTTCCAACATTACAAGAGACAACTGTGCTGCTATACGACGTCGTTTGGATGTGTTCACTTAGTATATGTCTATGTGGGGTGTTTGAATAATATTGTTACTGCAAAAGGGGAAAAAAAAATTGAAAAATTAAAAAAAAAATCTAAAATATCTGGCTAAATTTAGCGGTTTTTGATGAGATGGTCAGTCGATGTGAACATCCCGATGTGGGGATGATGATTTTGGATCGTCCTCCCAGGGAATATGGTTGTGTGTATAACGGTGGAATCTCTGCAGATGGGACAAGTATTTTACAGAATTACAGGGTGTGTTGGGCACCGCAAACAGGGGAAAATTAAAGGAGAAAAAATAATGACAGCACAAACAAAGATAATCATTTCCAGTTATTGCCAGATTTAGGAGAGGTTTTTCTGTTGTACAGTTTTTGTCTCTGGTTCTTGGGATTAATTCATTGGTTTGTTACTAGGGTAGTTTTTTGTTTTTTTTTTTTGTTTTTTTTTTTTTTTGGAATTCTTAAAGTTTATCTCTTTATTTTTGTGAGAGAATAATTTAAAACTATATATATATATATATATATTAATAATTTCTGCGTGACTGAGCTGAAATAGAAGAAAAAACTAGATTATATATCATGTACCAAATTACAGTCGGTCAAGAGTTTTGGACTATGCAATATATATATATATATATATACACACACATATATATGAATAGCTCATCTTCATGAAGATATGGCGAAAACTACCTAAATTATATTGTTCACTTTCATTCGTTTATGGTATATATGCAAAGTCGAAATTAAGGAAATCAAACTAATCATTGGCGTTAACCATTAGAACGGCTGCACGTAAATAAATTAGCAAAGGCAATTTTGACTTTGAGTTCCCATCAAATATGGGGGTTGCTTAACCGTGTCCAAACTACAAAAGTTTAGTACTCACGAGCTTCTTGTTGAAATAAAGGGTTATCGTGGCTTGCTTGTATTGGTTCTAGAACTGCAGCCGTACATTCATATATAGAAGTGATTATATATAAAAACATGTACATGCATGTGTGTATATATATATATATATATGTATGTATATATGCATATATACTTGGGTTTGATTGATCACAGATTTCTCGATTCTCAGGATAAGAGATGAGCTTTGAGAACGTGTGAACGAACCATAGTCAACTCGAAAAAGAAATGGAAAGGGACGTACACGGCGATTGGTGATATACAAGCCGACAATTAGGAACTATAAGATAAGGGATAAAAAAAAGGAAAATTAAGTCCATTTACAGGAGACGTTGTGGACTCGTTGACTGCATTAATAAGAAGCTTCAATCTGACTGAAACTTCTTTTTTAGCTATAAATAATATGAAAAGACTTGTAAAAAGTTCCTTCCAAAGTTAGCTTACTTGTAACGCGTTGAATAACCCTTGTTAATTTTTTTATGCGTCATGATAGTAGTACTAATTCCATATCCAGGTTGTATCAAACATTGAGCATATAAAATATCATTCATAGATATATATATATATATATATATATATATATAGTTCCAATTTAAGTTAGAGAATATTGCATTATAGTTTTTGCTCTCCATGGAAATATTGTATAACAAACTCAATTAACTCTTCTAAGTTCCATATATATATTAAATATTGTCCGCTTGATTTGGTTCAATACGGTGTAGTGTGTGACTTTCGTATAGGTCACTTGATCTCGATCGATCAGAATGCTCCATCAATTATAGAGGTGTTATTAAAAGAGTTATTTGTGTGCCTTTTCGGTTGCCGATTGTCAGAACTTGGTACACTTTACTCCTTGAGCATTTAATTCGAAATTGGATCCGGTTTTTTTATCGAGGTCGAGTCTCCTTGTATCTCAGGGTCATTTATGTCAACATTAGTATTTGTAATTCTCTAGTTTGAGTTGAAATGAATTTTTCCTTTCAAAAAAAATAATCTCTTAAGCACACATGACGAGTCGACAACTTTAAGGCAGTTTTGGTATTTAGTTTGAACTATACAAACACAATATATATACAAACACACATATAAATAAACTGAATACATACATACGCACACATGTATATATATATATATATATATGTATATATTTTCTCCAAGTTCATTGTTGAGCTGTGCAGCAGTCGCATATATATTTGTCGTTTTCTTTTCTTTTTTTGGTTGAGAATGTTCATATTTGTGTGTGTGTCCGTCACATACAATTGGAATAGAAGCGGTTGACTATGCCTTAACTAACTAAATTTGGAGCCATGCACATAATGGTGCTAACTAGCTAGCTATAGGTGGAATCTTAGGAAACGACAGCAAATTAAGTCAAGGGCTTTCTAGGAGTCATCAATATGCCCAATTTAGAATGTTTCTGTTGCACAACAAATTGCAAGATCAATATTTTACCTTTTCAAAGCTTATCTTTTTGTCTTGACCCGCGAAAACTTAAAATTTGTCAAAATAAACACATGCCCATTTCATATTTATTAATAAAACAGAGGATATATTATGTAACTTCAACTGTGTTAATGTCAATGAATAAAAAGGTATTTTTTTTATAACTTGGACAGACACCTAGAATAATATATCATATAATAGTAACTAATAAGTAACAGTTTAAATATTAAGTGAACGTTCATGAATCATGATTAAGAATTATTCTCGATTTATTTGTATTTTTTATGAGAAAAAATGTGAATAACGAACTATGATTCGAATCATGGCATAAATCCACCAATGAAACACACTCTAAGTAAACGGAAGTTCAGTCTTTCAATGCAACTGAAAGCACATAGTTGTTAATTGTATACAAATTTGTCGTTTTTCTGGTTGTTATCAAGTTTATTTCTTTTTTTTATTTTTTTATTGTGGGTAGAAATCCAAGTTTATTCGAGTTTTTCTATAAGATGAGAATAAAGTTTCGTTTATTTCGTTAATTCGAATTTTTAATTCAAATTGAGATGTGATTTTATGTGAGTGCTTTTAAGTATAACAGAAAAAATTAGATGTGACTTTTTATAAGAGCTTTTAACTGTAGCAAAACTGAAATTGAAAACTCAAATCAGTGAAATAAACGAGGTCTAAGACACTCGGACTATCGCATCTTCATTTGCTTTATTATTATTATTTATTCCAGCAATCCGATTAAACTTTCTTTTCAAACTCCAGGTTATATTCAAATATGGCCTCCTCACATTCCGTGGCCCCCACGTTAACGGGATTAGCAATGGGTATATCATATATGTAAAACCGGTTCATTTTTTTACGGTATTGATTCTACAAATAATTAAATGACATTTCACCTCGCATAAGATAACACTTGATTGGCATAATTCACACTTCGAGGATGATAGCTATATAGTAAATATAATGTATACGTCCGTTATCTACGTACTTACTAGTAGCAAAAGTACTTTGTTTACAAGAATATAATCTTAATGCCTAGCTAGCCTTTCTGACATGATGTATTATATACTTTCTACTGTAGAATATTAGGTATAAACTACACAACTCTTTCTATACATAATACAATTTAGTCCATCTTGGTGTACTCAAAAAGCATGTGTGGTGACCGGTAAATTTTAATAAGTGTCCAGTATAGGACCTCTTCAACTTCAAGTTCACCTTCTGCTCTTGCTGCATAAATATCTTCACATATGGCCAGCAATCTGCATAAACAAACATGTTAACCAAATTTAAACAATCGTGTATAATAAAGATTCGTTGGAGAACCAAGGAAGATTTAGGTGGGAAAACTTACACATACAAGTTTTTACAGTTACAAGATTTCACAATAAAAGACTAGTGATTGACATGAGTAAAACTTTCATGTGTAAATATATACCTGTCACAAGAAGGAAGGTTCTCAAAAGGTATTCTCATTCTGAGATCCGAGCATTGTAGTCTGATGAAACGGCCTACGGCTAGAACAAAGGTAATGTAAAGACCCCAGATGCTGAATTTGCTAAGGGTTTCACCGAGAATGCCCTCTGGAGATCATATTCAAAGTTGGTCAATACAAAATGATCATAACAGTATTTCACCTTGCAGAAAAAATATGCATGATTTAGGATGACAAATTATCAGTTATCCTTTATCAAAACTTACGTGGAGTCTCCTCGGACACAACAATGGCTAAGGGGCCTTTCAACTCTCCGCATCCACTCACATTTGATGCGTCAATGTCATGGAAAGACCACCACTCTGGATTTCCACGGTTCAGAACAAGATTGCCGCTAACCAAATCTTCCTATATACATATAGAATGTACTCATTTCACAGATTCACATGGCATATATTGGCAGTCAAGTCATGTTAGGATTCCAACTTTTTTATACCAACTCACATGGTTGTGAGTTGTCATTTTTTTACTGGTAGATGCAATCATTTAATATTAAAGATATAATTTTTTTTACACATCAATAAAATAATGACAACTTATATGCCACGTGAATTGGTGTTAAAACGTTAGATCTCTAGTGTTGCTCATTGACAACATGTCTAAATTCGATTTTTTATGTCCAAGTTATACATACCTCATTTTCAAGAAATCTCACTTCACCTGAGCCAGTAACCCTGAAGTATCTTGGGTACATGTTATATATTGTAAAACTATTGGCAGTACCATTTAGTACTTCCATTACTTCTGACGGTTTAGGAAGATCCTGATCTTGAACAGTGAGTTCATATTTCACTGATTCTTTTCCTTTGGGTCTATCCCTAGTGAATTGCCAAGAGAAAATAATGTCCATGCTCCTCTGAAGAGAGTTCATGTATCTGGCCTGGACAACAGGAGGGACAAGCCACAAGGAACTTGCACCAGCTTGGCAACATATCAGTTGAATGTCTTGTTCATTGTAGGTTCTGAGATAACCGTGAGTGTCCATCTTAGTGTTCATGTCAAGCTCGTTCCATGAGAGCTTTTCACACAAAGTTGTCTCGAACAATATCAGCCTTCCACCGACAGTGTTTATGTCGATTCTTACACTGGCATCTTTAATGGGGTTTGCTATGTTTGTGGGGTTTCCACTGCTATACATCTGTGTAGAATAAAAAGAAATAATGGCAAAAAGAACAAAGAAAAGAAAATAAGGTGACTTGAGAATTTGGTCTTGGAGTTTTTATATTGACTGGATTGTATATCATGTGTATTTGGCTAAGAAACTCTGAAAATTTAAAATTTGATTTTTTTTTCTAATGATTTGGCATGTTTTTGAAGATTCTTACCAGCATTGGAGCCCATATAACACACATCAATATGAAAAATAAGCATATGCCATTGCAGAATTTTGTCATTTTGGTTTGCTTTTGGCCCTGTTGATGGCTAGCTCTATTCAAATCCACATCACATTTGACAAGAAATAGGCTACCGTGAATGTCCTCCAACTAAGAAAGATGTACACATGAGATCCATAAGTAAACAAACACATGAATTATTTGAAGAATATATACCGATATTAAAAGAAAGTAACCATATTATTAGCATAATGAAGAATGTAAATAATACTTACTTTCAACCAGTCATACATGGTCAAAGACGTAGTTGTGCATGACCAATCAAGTACACATCGCAATTCATAAAGGAATGGCAAAGCACGATAAAGTCTAAAACCAAGAAAGTTAATCTGGGAAATACTACTTGTCAAAAACTGCCTGTATAGAGTGCTCTTGTGTGGCATCCCGAATCGAATTTGTATGGCTTGAAGAGCCAGAGAAATTGCTTTTGTCATATATATAACACGCAGTGCTAATCTTCCAGCATATCCATGTGAAAGCTCTATGTTCCAAGCATACCTTGTGATTGAATATGTGAAGAGAAAAAGGTTGAACAGAAAGAAGATCACTTTTCCCGTGGCAAATGATCGAAGATAAATGATCCGATCGAGCACAATTAAGAAAAAAATTGCCTGCAAAATGCAAACGTCAGAACATAGTATAGTTGCAAAACACTAACATGACTAAGAGAAGCAATAATTGTCATAAGAAGTGGTTTTTAACAAGTTAGGTTTTAACATGCAAGATTGTGTTGTGTTATAATTTGTAGAAACTAGAGTTGACTTGTAAATCTATGATTGGTTGAAAAATAAAGAGGTGAAATTACCTTTTTTAATGATTATGTGTATTATGAGCTGTAAAGAAAGGAGACATACCATCAGAATAAATACAAACTCTTTTGGGAATTGATCTTCTAGCTGATAGACCTCAAGGAACTCACTTTTGTTCTTTATGACTGCTTGATAGAAAATGGCAACCAAGAAGAACACAGCCAAATCTGCGCAGAATGTGTAGGCATACAAGTCTATCTCTCTTTTCCCACTGCCAATCACAGAGAGTATTGGATATGGAAATCTGATTTCATTTAGAATGCCATCACGTTGAGCTGTCAAGATCTCACCAGCAACATCAGCAGCTGGAGTTAGAGATTTGTACCATTCTGTTGAGATAGATTCTGTCGGAGGCGAGGCATATACGACCTCGAAAACAGCTAAAGCTACATCAGAATTCTCTGGGCTCCTTTCAATGCTCTGAACCTGAACCCGACTTGGTGAGTGGAATCGGTTCATGTTCTTTTCTTTGCATCTATTATCATGTAAGATCTTGAGCAACCTGTTGATTCCTGACTCAATTCTCTCTGGTTGGATACTATCTTCAGGCCACATTGTGACTTCCATAGATAGCTGCACAAAGTAAGGTGGAGTTTCTGCTCCCTCTGTGAGTGATTTCCAGTATCTGAAGAGGCTCCTAGTAACCTGCTTTATGGCATTTCTCACAGGCAAAAACAATCTCTGTATTCTCTCACTGCAGCTATAACTCTTGACAAAATCTTGCTGGAAATGATTCTTTCTCATATTAAAGCTGAATTCTGTAACCATATTTGCCCAATCACTATCTCTTGTTGTTATGGAGGTTTGTATAAGAGTGAACAAATACACCAAGAAAAGAGGCAAGTTGCTCATAACAAAAGATGACACAATCCTGTGAGAAGGAAATCCTAACTCCTGGAGGTAGCTTACATGAAGAGTGAATCCACAATGTTGGATGATGATTTGGTATAAGTACTGGAGTAACACACAAAACTCAGTATAAATTAGCATAATTATCCAGAACATGTAACTTGGGCCGGTGTTTATGCAGAGAGCATACAAGAAGAGAGCCATGAGATAGACCATTGAAAGCAAACTGAAGTTCCACAAGAACATCATGACAAAGCAGCAGTAACATACAATGTCATTATTCGATCTCATTTTAGCCCACATGTAACGGAGGATTACACCGATTTGAGAGTATGTAGCATCAGACATGATCTTTTCACTACTGGATTGTAGTACTGAAGCTGTTAGATCTGCTTGTTGACATCCTATATTCTGAGTTTCTACTTCATAATACACCTCATCCTCAGAAGAATGCTCATCCGAATCATGCACTTTCTTTTCTATGTTCAAGAAATGAATCAGATTGTTGACTGCCAGATTACCGAGTGATTGAACTTGAGAAACTCCGTCGCCAATAAGATGAACTGCGGAGATTATGGGGTTTTCCTTTGCTTTAGACTTTTCTCCATTATCCCTTCTTTCTGAATCAAAAAAGTTAGAATGAGAGGATTTTGACTTTAGCTCGGTTATCTCATGAAGTGTATCCACCAAATGCTTAGTGGATTCCATAGTCCCTTCACTTGTTGGAGATTCAATTGGATCAAAAGCTGACATAGCATCAGAGCTCAGACTAAGATCTTGCCTCTTTAAATCTTTTTCTTCACTTGCAAGAATACCCTTCAGCCCATATGAATCCATGGAATATTTTCTTCCCCTTATAAGTATTCCTTCACTTTCCGCGCAAGTGTTACCAAAGTTAGAAGTAGTGCTCATGCTGTCAAGTTGGATTTTAAGATTGAGCATCTCTGACTTCATCTTCTCCACCTGCATATTTCTGAGGGACTTTTTCTCTTCGGACTTACGTATGTGTTGTAAATGTTCCGTCTTCCAATCAGCTCGCTTCTCCTGCTCGCGTACGATGGCACCTATTTGCTCTGCCTCTAGATATTTTGACACATAATCAAACTCCTTTGATGAAAACATGTACGACTGAAGTGAAACCAACATGAATATAACAATTTCAACAAGTGCAGATCTTGAAGTAATTCGGAATCCGTAGTCATACTTATGGAAACCAATCACCTCACTAATATAATCTGTTGCGTCACATTTCCCCTCAACGGCGTCTCCAGCGAAAGGAGATTGGTAAGCAAGAGAAAGGACTATTAGAGCAAAGTTGTATATTCGTAAGAACTTGAAGATTTTGTTCTTCTTCTTCAATATCTCAAGCCTCATTCGGAAAAATACGAGTGCAAATCCAAGGTAGCCAAGGTGAAGGATGTCATATTCGAGGGTCCCCGTGATCAAGATCAAGGCAAGAACTGAATCTAGTAAGTGACAATAGCTATAAAGCCTGAGGTAGTCAAGGAATGTCCACAAGCCTTTTGTTTCAAATGAGAGATCACTTAGGACAGATGCTTTGTGGCAATCTGATATCATTTGCCGATATGTTTGTGATCCATAAGGACTGGACAAACGGTCTGCTCGGAGCTTGAAACATGAAAACATGAACACTGCAAAGTAGCTCAGAAGCATTCGGGGATCTTCAACTATGGTTCCTACAAAAAGTCAAACAGGTTGCTTGAGTTATCACCTGCTGGATATAGTTGGTATCACTTATCACATGTTTTTAAGGAATTTTTTTTTTTGTCCGTTTTACTATTATAGATCTCTCAAATTTGTAGAGGTGTATATATGCTACTGTATTTGAAAAATAGTGCAGAATGCAGATTGAAGTATTTTACAAGAATTTATATTGGATAGAAACTATCCATCTGCATTCGCATTAACATTTTATGGAGGGGACAAGGAAGGAAAAAAAAAAAAAGAAACTACAATGAGAGGGAAAGAACGATGAAATGATGATACTAAAAACGACATCAAATGCAAAGAAATGACGAAAAACAAGCCATTCTGTAAAACTATGAACATTATGAAAAACTAGAATAAAACAACAATAACTGAAAACGATAAACGTTTAAAATGACTACACTGTACACTACTGAAAACAACAGCCACCACTGAAAACAAAAATAAAATTTTCAAGTTAACCTGCATAGTAAACATTTCTTGAGGGAGATAATACCTAGCCAGCACTTCTTGCAGTATTTGAAATAAACATCAGAAGCTCTCCAACAGTCATTACAAGGGACTTGTGCCTCACCCATAGCAGGAGATATCAGATTCAACCAAAGAGCCAAATACTCAAGAATGATAATAGAAGCAGACAAGAACACAAACACATGCCACAGTTTCTTTATGATGTGCCTATGTGTTGAAATTCAAAATTCAAATTAGGAATTATCCTCAATATAGTTCGGATTGATATTAGGATTAGGATTTGATTTCCTATCTTTAAATTCAGTTTTCCTCTATCTCTTATCTCCTAGTTTAGTGGGATATTTTCCCGATTCTCTTTAACCTAGAATTTATAGTTGTAGTATATATATATATATATATTGTACCGATTCAATAAAAATTAATAAGAGAGAAAAAGAGGGCAATTTCCTTCTCTTCTGGCCTGGACAACAGGAGGGACAAGCCACAAGGAACTTGCACCAGCTTGGCAACATATCAGTTGAATGTCTTGTTCATTGTAGGTTCTGAGATAACCGTGAGTGTCCATCTTAGTGTTCATGTCAAGCTCGTTCCATGAGAGCTTTTCACACAAAGTTGTCTCGAACAATATCAGCCTTCCACCGACAGTGTTTATGTCGATTCTTACACTGGCATCTTTAATGGGGTTTGCTATGTTTGTGGGGTTTCCACTGCTATACATCTGTGTAGAATAAAAAGAAATAATGGCAAAAAGAACAAAGAAAAGAAAATAAGGTGACTTGAGAATTTGGTCTTGGAGTTTTTATATTGACTGGATTGTATATCATGTGTATTTGGCTAAGAAACTCTGAAAATTTAAAATTTGATTTTTTTTTCTAATGATTTGGCATGTTTTTGAAGATTCTTACCAGCATTGGAGCCCATATAACACACATCAATATGAAAAATAAGCATATGCCATTGCAGAATTTTGTCATTTTGGTTTGCTTTTGGCCCTGTTGATGGCTAGCTCTATTCAAATCCACATCACATTTGACAAGAAATAGGCTACCGTGAATGTCCTCCAACTAAGAAAGATGTACACATGAGATCCATAAGTAAACAAACACATGAATTATTTGAAGAATATATACCGATATTAAAAGAAAGTAACCATATTATTAGCATAATGAAGAATGTAAATAATACTTACTTTCAACCAGTCATACATGGTCAAAGACGTAGTTGTGCATGACCAATCAAGTACACATCGCAATTCATAAAGGAATGGCAAAGCACGATAAAGTCTAAAACCAAGAAAGTTAATCTGGGAAATACTACTTGTCAAAAACTGCCTGTATAGAGTGCTCTTGTGTGGCATCCCGAATCGAATTTGTATGGCTTGAAGAGCCAGAGAAATTGCTTTTGTCATATATATAACACGCAGTGCTAATCTTCCAGCATATCCATGTGAAAGCTCTATGTTCCAAGCATACCTTGTGATTGAATATGTGAAGAGAAAAAGGTTGAACAGAAAGAAGATCACTTTTCCCGTGGCAAATGATCGAAGATAAATGATCCGATCGAGCACAATTAAGAAAAAAATTGCCTGCAAAATGCAAACGTCAGAACATAGTATAGTTGCAAAACACTAACATGACTAAGAGAAGCAATAATTGTCATAAGAAGTGGTTTTTAACAAGTTAGGTTTTAACATGCAAGATTGTGTTGTGTTATAATTTGTAGAAACTAGAGTTGACTTGTAAATCTATGATTGGTTGAAAAATAAAGAGGTGAAATTACCTTTTTTAATGATTATGTGTATTATGAGCTGTAAAGAAAGGAGACATACCATCAGAATAAATACAAACTCTTTTGGGAATTGATCTTCTAGCTGATAGACCTCAAGGAACTCACTTTTGTTCTTTATGACTGCTTGATAGAAAATGGCAACCAAGAAGAACACAGCCAAATCTGCGCAGAATGTGTAGGCATACAAGTCTATCTCTCTTTTCCCACTGCCAATCACAGAGAGTATTGGATATGGAAATCTGATTTCATTTAGAATGCCATCACGTTGAGCTGTCAAGATCTCACCAGCAACATCAGCAGCTGGAGTTAGAGATTTGTACCATTCTGTTGAGATAGATTCTGTCGGAGGCGAGGCATATACGACCTCGAAAACAGCTAAAGCTACATCAGAATTCTCTGGGCTCCTTTCAATGCTCTGAACCTGAACCCGACTTGGTGAGTGGAATCGGTTCATGTTCTTTTCTTTGCATCTATTATCATGTAAGATCTTGAGCAACCTGTTGATTCCTGACTCAATTCTCTCTGGTTGGATACTATCTTCAGGCCACATTGTGACTTCCATAGATAGCTGCACAAAGTAAGGTGGAGTTTCTGCTCCCTCTGTGAGTGATTTCCAGTATCTGAAGAGGCTCCTAGTAACCTGCTTTATGGCATTTCTCACAGGCAAAAACAATCTCTGTATTCTCTCACTGCAGCTATAACTCTTGACAAAATCTTGCTGGAAATGATTCTTTCTCATATTAAAGCTGAATTCTGTAACCATATTTGCCCAATCACTATCTCTTGTTGTTATGGAGGTTTGTATAAGAGTGAACAAATACACCAAGAAAAGAGGCAAGTTGCTCATAACAAAAGATGACACAATCCTGTGAGAAGGAAATCCTAACTCCTGGAGGTAGCTTACATGAAGAGTGAATCCACAATGTTGGATGATGATTTGGTATAAGTACTGGAGTAACACACAAAACTCAGTATAAATTAGCATAATTATCCAGAACATGTAACTTGGGCCGGTGTTTATGCAGAGAGCATACAAGAAGAGAGCCATGAGATAGACCATTGAAAGCAAACTGAAGTTCCACAAGAACATCATGACAAAGCAGCAGTAACATACAATGTCATTATTCGATCTCATTTTAGCCCACATGTAACGGAGGATTACACCGATTTGAGAGTATGTAGCATCAGACATGATCTTTTCACTACTGGATTGTAGTACTGAAGCTGTTAGATCTGCTTGTTGACATCCTATATTCTGAGTTTCTACTTCATAATACACCTCATCCTCAGAAGAATGCTCATCCGAATCATGCACTTTCTTTTCTATGTTCAAGAAATGAATCAGATTGTTGACTGCCAGATTACCGAGTGATTGAACTTGAGAAACTCCGTCGCCAATAAGATGAACTGCGGAGATTATGGGGTTTTCCTTTGCTTTAGACTTTTCTCCATTATCCCTTCTTTCTGAATCAAAAAAGTTAGAATGAGAGGATTTTGACTTTAGCTCGGTTATCTCATGAAGTGTATCCACCAAATGCTTAGTGGATTCCATAGTCCCTTCACTTGTTGGAGATTCAATTGGATCAAAAGCTGACATAGCATCAGAGCTCAGACTAAGATCTTGCCTCTTTAAATCTTTTTCTTCACTTGCAAGAATACCCTTCAGCCCATATGAATCCATGGAATATTTTCTTCCCCTTATAAGTATTCCTTCACTTTCCGCGCAAGTGTTACCAAAGTTAGAAGTAGTGCTCATGCTGTCAAGTTGGATTTTAAGATTGAGCATCTCTGACTTCATCTTCTCCACCTGCATATTTCTGAGGGACTTTTTCTCTTCGGACTTACGTATGTGTTGTAAATGTTCCGTCTTCCAATCAGCTCGCTTCTCCTGCTCGCGTACGATGGCACCTATTTGCTCTGCCTCTAGATATTTTGACACATAATCAAACTCCTTTGATGAAAACATGTACGACTGAAGTGAAACCAACATGAATATAACAATTTCAACAAGTGCAGATCTTGAAGTAATTCGGAATCCGTAGTCATACTTATGGAAACCAATCACCTCACTAATATAATCTGTTGCGTCACATTTCCCCTCAACGGCGTCTCCAGCGAAAGGAGATTGGTAAGCAAGAGAAAGGACTATTAGAGCAAAGTTGTATATTCGTAAGAACTTGAAGATTTTGTTCTTCTTCTTCAATATCTCAAGCCTCATTCGGAAAAATACGAGTGCAAATCCAAGGTAGCCAAGGTGAAGGATGTCATATTCGAGGGTCCCCGTGATCAAGATCAAGGCAAGAACTGAATCTAGTAAGTGACAATAGCTATAAAGCCTGAGGTAGTCAAGGAATGTCCACAAGCCTTTTGTTTCAAATGAGAGATCACTTAGGACAGATGCTTTGTGGCAATCTGATATCATTTGCCGATATGTTTGTGATCCATAAGGACTGGACAAACGGTCTGCTCGGAGCTTGAAACATGAAAACATGAACACTGCAAAGTAGCTCAGAAGCATTCGGGGATCTTCAACTATGGTTCCTACAAAAAGTCAAACAGGTTGCTTGAGTTATCACCTGCTGGATATAGTTGGTATCACTTATCACATGTTTTTAAGGAATTTTTTTTTTTGTCCGTTTTACTATTATAGATCTCTCAAATTTGTAGAGGTGTATATATGCTACTGTATTTGAAAAATAGTGCAGAATGCAGATTGAAGTATTTTACAAGAATTTATATTGGATAGAAACTATCCATCTGCATTCGCATTAACATTTTATGGAGGGGACAAGGAAGGAAAAAAAAAAAAGAAACTACAATGAGAGGGAAAGAACGATGAAATGATGATACTAAAAACGACATCAAATGCAAAGAAATGACGAAAAACAAGCCATTCTGTAAAACTATGAACATTATGAAAAACTAGAATAAAACAACAATAACTGAAAACGATAAACGTTTAAAATGACTACACTGTACACTACTGAAAACAACAGCCACCACTGAAAACAAAAATAAAATTTTCAAGTTAACCTGCATAGTAAACATTTCTTGAGGGAGATAATACCTAGCCAGCACTTCTTGCAGTATTTGAAATAAACATCAGAAGCTCTCCAACAGTCATTACAAGGGACTTGTGCCTCACCCATAGCAGGAGATATCAGATTCAACCAAAGAGCCAAATACTCAAGAATGATAATAGAAGCAGACAAGAACACAAACACATGCCACAGTTTCTTTATGATGTGCCTATGTGTTGAAATTCAAAATTCAAATTAGGAATTATCCTCAATATAGTTCGGATTGATATTAGGATTAGGATTTGATTTCCTATCTTTAAATTCAGTTTTCCTCTATCTCTTATCTCCTAGTTTAGTGGGATATTTTCCCGATTCTCTTTAACCTAGAATTTATAGTTGTAGTATATATATATATATATATTGTACCGATTCAATAAAAATTAATAAGAGAGAAAAAGAGGGCAATTTCCTTCTCTGAAAATCTACACTATGTAAGAGAACACAAGCGGCTAGTGATGCAATATACAGCAAAGAAATGGCATTCAACACTGTGAAGCTGGCTAAAAGAAGCACAATCATGTTGATCTCAAGGCCAAAGAGATTGAACATGTTCTCTATCCAAAACTTTATGTATATTTTTAAAGTAGTCTTTTGCATGTCAAGCCTCTGCTTTCTCAAAGAAATAATCATTTTTCGGTTCCATTTTTGGCTCTCTTTCGAGCTTTCCCAGAAATAACTGTACAAGTAAGTGTTGGTGTTAACACCCTCAAAAGAGCCTCTTTCAGGGGTGAACATGGCAGAGTTTAAAGATGAAAAGCCAGGGCTTGTTGCTTCTTCATTTGGGAGATATCCATCTAATAAGGCGAACAAAGTACAAGGCTCATCCCATTTTCCTCTACTTCCATTGTCACATGGCATCATTTCCAACCAATGGAACACGTTATACCGAAGTATACACGCGATTATAACCAAAATTTTGCTCCTTAATCCTGATTCTATACCAGAGAATCCAGGCTTGTACAGCTGCAAACCGAGAAGTAGTGACAAATAAGAGCGCCTTTGACCGGGGAACATCTCAGCCTGGTCACCCCACATTTGGAAGAGGTACTCAGCTATTGCAAGAAGCGCTGAATAAACTAGAAATAGTGTTGAAGGGACTCTAGAAGTTTTCGGTAACATCGAACTTATGACCAGACCAAGCAGATAAACACAGCCAAATACACTGACCGGAGATAGTGATGCATAAAACAATGCCAGAGAAAGAATCTTCTCACTGTGCCAAATCAGAAGACGTTTGATAAAAGACGGCGCTACTATTTCCTGCTCATAGCAGTCTTCTGCTGGACAATATTTATTATGACTCCTCTCATAGCTGTATAGCTGCATTACAACTAATACAGCTAGTGATTCCCAAATATTTCTTAGTACTGAAGCTTCTTTGTTATATCCAAAGGTAAAATCAAGATCAACCATTCTTGACAACCATGTCTGGAAACTGATGAAGACACTCATGCTGTATATCAACACTAGCACCGCAACTGCGTAAAGTTTGAGAGGAAACCAGAGTTGCCATCTTGTTTTTCCTAGAATCTGTCTCCCAATCAACCATATTAAGAGGAAGAATAGATAACCAAAGGAAGTGTAATTAGGTGCTACAAGGTACACTGTAAGAAGAATAGTCGAAAGGGCAATGTAGGTTCCCCACGACCGATATGCTGAGAGGAACTTCTGCCCCATTGCGCTTAGATATGATGCTATTTTTCTCTCTGAAAACAGAACTATAAAAAGCATTAGGTAATAATCATTTTATGCCACTTGATATGACAATGGTTTTATTGGAAAGTAAGACTATACCATGAGAAGTGTTGATTTGATGGTTCTCACTGGATCCAAATGTGTATACCGAAAGAAGAACTGATTTAATTAAGCCCGCCCTCAAAATGCTAAAGCCAATTGGAGGATAAGGAGCATGTTGCACAATTGCGGAAAATGAGAAAATCATGTCGAACCCATGATTGTGAATGGAACAGAAGCATGCAAGTAGAGCGATTGGCAGAAATTCAACGGCAGTAGCTTGATTAAGAAGGCCTGCAAGAAAACAAAACGAAAAAGAATTGGACCACATGAATAAGTTAAAAAGGAAAAATCAAACACTAGGCTAGGAGTAGAACATCATTTATTATTTACCTAATGCTGTGAGAATTTCCATTAAAAATGAGCCTTTCTGCTCCAAGGCCTTGGAGATTACATTAAGTTGAAGAATGTACAGAAGAGCAAAATGTGCCTCACATAAAAGAATCAATGATTGGCGCAGTCTTCTGCCAACCGTATGCCTTAGAAGATGTATCATGAAGAAGACCACTGTGATATAGCAGCAGAAAATGGTTGCATCAGTCTTGTCGGAAGGCTTTATTAGAAATTGCAAAAAGTTTATGCTTCGGAGATATTTATACATCCGAGGAGAAATGTTAGTGCATTAGCTTAACCAAGTGAGTACATTTATTCAACTTACTGTATACAGCATGAATAAAGCCAGGTTTAGTTGCCATCAGAAGTAGCAGTGCCAATACTATAACAAGAGAGCTTTTACGCAGTCCCCACACAATCGTAGCGATAATGAACACTGTAGTATCTTCTTTCCCTTCAAATTCTTAGAAATATACAAGTTTATGAACAGATGAGAATTGAGATGACATTTCCTTACAACAAAAACTAATAAACAGACAAGAAAAGGGCAAAACTACTAGCAATAGATTTATACCTTTAACTCCATCACCTTCTGCAGTAGAATTGTCATTTGTAGATGGTCCTTCTCCATCAGACAAATAGGAGAAAACAGAATTGTTCACCAGATTGCCCATAGCAACAAGAACACCAAGACCAAACTGTGCCAATAAATAAAGCCCTGGTATTGGGTAATGCCATAAACCAATGGTTTCCCAGATCTTCATGTCCTGCAAAATATGTTTTTCGAAAACTCTGGTGACAAGAGTTCTATGGCAATATCTGATAAGAGACCAAAGCATTGACTGAAAAAATAGGAATATACCTCGTCTAGCTTAAGGACTGCTGATGCCACGTTAAAGACATATGTACTAGCAGCCCAGAAAAGAATAAAAACAAGAAGCGAGCCGTTCAGCCGGTGCAACTGATACATGGGAGGAAAGGCAACCAAAATGTAGCCAACATATGCAAGTAACCCAAATGCGCATAGACTTGCAAAATGGAAAGTCCAAAATGAAAGAGCAAGCAAGGAAATCTGCAATGGAGGTTTATTGAATTATTTAGAAGTGTTATTGATATGGGGAATACAAAAGCAAAGATATTTTCACTATCAAAGAGGGATTAGCATGCGTTAAAAACAAAATGATAAATGACATGGTATGCTTACTGGAAAACCGTAAGTGAAAAAGTTGATACTGAAAGTCCGAAAAACTGCTCTTCTCAACAATACATTAGTGTGCCTCACTCCAGATCTGCATAACATTACAGATAAACTGGAGTGAAAACAAACAGTTTTGTTAAAAAAATGTTCCCTTCTACCATAATCCACATAAGTTATTCCACCATATAGCTTTATCCCAGTTTTTGAATAGTTAAGACATTCTAAGCAATGAGGATGAGCGATAAGAAGAAACATATAATATTATGGAGGATGCTAAAACTGACATTAGTACAGTGTGTACCTTGATTCGCGAATAAAAAACGAATGCTTTTTGGGAAGAAGCTGCTCAGTTAAGCTACTCTCTCTAGTGGATACAATGAAATCCATTTCTTCTAGATCACATCTAATCCATGATAGCTATGAAGATTCGAGAAAAGAAAGAGAAGAACATATTATTTGGGAGTGAAGAGATGTATAACTTTGTCATACAAGTAATTAACATAAAACAAAATGCATACCATGACATAGAAAAGCAGAAGAGATGAAGCAGACCAAAGTTCTGACCAGGATGATTTCGCAGATATTCTGAATAGGCCAAAGAAATGAGCAGCCTCTAAAAGCGTCTCTGAATAAACAATGGGAAGTTGATACACATAGAGCAAGACTATATTGAAGCCTGAATATAACAGAAGATGCCTCCACCACCTTTAAATCCACATAAACAGATTTTAGAAATCAGTAAAGCAAAAATGCATTTTATTGTAGAATAAATTAGCTAATAGTTGTCCTGGAAATGTGAAAAAGTACCGGAAGAGGCCAAGAAAATTGCTTGTTAGAGACCAATCAACAAGGCCAATACTACTGCATAAGAAAAATGGAAGAGAAGCCCAAGATGGGTGGCTGATACCAACAACCAGCTGTAGAGCAGGCAACAATAAGCAGCACAAGACCCTGATATGGGAACCTTCCATGCAGCCAAATATATATATATATATATATATATATATATAAAGAAAGATTAATCAGAAGTTAACATCATCAATCTAATTACATGAAAACAGAGATAAATGCTGAAAAACAAACTTGTGCTAGAAAATTACTAGTGAAGAAATTTAGTCGTGAGACTTATAAGTTTCATCATGATCATTAACTATGTTACTTGTTAAACCTCCTTATAATATGCTGGCAATCTGCCAATATAGTTTTTTTTTTTTTTTTTTTGAGAAGTGCCAATATAGTTGTTGAAGAAAAATAAAAAGTTGGTGACAAGAAATTAGGTTCAATATGGAGAGAATAAAATTTTACACAGTAATCTTTTACTGAGTAATCTAGATTAATAACTAACCTATAAGTACAGCAGAAGAATGAAGATTACGGGACCAAGAACTTCTCCATGAACCCAAACCAAATATACTCCCATGGATTTCAGTTAGAGAAACACAAGCTGCTAATACTTGTGTAACAAGGCAATGTATTACAGATGGAGATATCCAAGATTTTGCACTGCAAAACGTCTAACGTAAGTACTATATATATTGGAGTCTTTTGGTAAACTACAAAAGAGAAAATAAATGAATAAACAAATAAATTTCCTGATCACAATTTACCGTGAGAAACCAATTAGTCTAGCCCAGTAAGCATCTGCTACACTCCACTGCTCCCCTTTAACAGCCAAGACAATATGGAATATTGCATGTGAGAGAATAGCCAGCGAGGAAAAGATAAAAGCAGACCATGTTATCAAGTATTGCCTCCGACATCTAGAACCTGTAATGATATATATATATATATATATATATATATATATATAACGTTATAAATATATCAGTCTTATAAACAAGTTGACAAGCCAAAAAGCACCGTACATAGTGACAGATGCAAATTTTCCTCAAGGTTCCTTTTATATATGTTAAGAACTAGTCATAATCCTAATTAAAAATGTATGGGAAGTTAAGATGTCAAACTGAAAAGTACAAATAAGTGCAAACAAGAATTCAAGAAACTAATTAAGAAATGCAGGCTGCGCAGCTTACCAAGTTTTGGAGCAGTATATTGAATGAAAAGGAAGGCCAGCAGATCAGCAAGAGATATCAAACTCCAACTGAGTAAAGCCGCTGCATGAATTAATAGAGCAAAAGAAATGGCTTAAAGCCGGTTTAGTTCGCTGATTTGAGTTTTTAATTCGAATTGAGATGTGACTTTATGTGAGAGCTTTTTACTGTAGTAAAAAAGTTAGATGTGATTGTTTCTGAGAGTTTTTTACTGTAACAAAACTCAAATTTTAAACTCGAATCGATGAAATGAACGGGACTTAATTAAGGATCACGTATAGAACATGAAGTTAACCCTTATGAACAGTTACAAGAATTATAGTCTTTGAAAGCAGGAGATTTTGATCAATCTGTGTTAGGTTATGACGTATGGACTGTCTCTGGTACCGATTGTTACGAATCCATTCAAAAAACAAAAAAGAATCTAAAGTTTTTAAATCCAATATATAATAAATCTTATAATTATTTTATGTGGGACTTTTTGTACGTAAGAAAGTAGGCGAGGCTGCATGGCATAAGTATAAACCATATAATCGTACATTGATACTCGACACATATAAAAGGTCTTCAGATTGTAACATTTTCTCCTAGCTCAATCAACCACGTCCCAAAATGTAATTATTCTCAAATGAAAAAAAAAAAACTTAAAGCGCTCCTAAAACTGGAAAACTTTAGAAGGGAAGCAAATTTTTTCAACGCATTATAAGAACCAGGGTGCATATAACGTGTCTTGAGGTGCTTGCTTACCTATTAAAAGCAGCGTAGGAAATAAGAATCCACCAAGAAATCTCCCCATCGATCTCACGTCTCGTAAACGACAAGGATCAATATGATTTGCACCGTCGACTTCTAATTCTTGAGAGACTTAACGTCAATATTCCCTTCATTGAATTTTTGACAAGCTCCGCAAGAACCCCCATTTTAGAAAAAAGAAAAACCACGGTTTTAGACGCAGAAACTTGTCAGATCATAACGGATTTTGTCGACTTCTATGAATGGACTATACATCCCATTTCGAGGAAATTAAAGAAAACAAATAATTTTCTTTCGGCAAGCTTCGAATTGCTACATATGATTGTGTGAATTAAATAAATGATGTGAGATTTCAGATTCAAAAGCCGAAGTATACGTTCCAGTTATGAACCAAATTTTTTTTTTTTTCTGTTTTTCATGTATATATTTATTTATTGGGAAATAGTAAAAAATAAGGCAATATGAAAAGTTTAAGAAAGTATATAGGTCAATTTTTAGTTATAAAAATTAATAGGCCATAACTTGTCAAGTTATGGTTCATAACCAGATAAGTTATGGACAAACTTGTCAAGTTATAGTTCATAGCCAGATAAGTTATGGACAATGACTTGTCAAGTTATGATTCATAACCAGACAAGTTATGGACGAAAATAGTAATTTGACTTATTTATTAACTTATGTAAACTATTAGCCTATTAATTTTAATTCATCTCAAATCTTGACATATTTTATTCTTTCTCCCTTATTTATTCTAGCTGCATTGATGGGCTGTCTACATTGACTCCCTTAGGAAATGGAACTGAATTATACTCCAAAAAACCACATATTTGGACCTATTCATTTCTTTATCCAAAGAAGTTTTATTTATTTTACTTTAATTTTATTGAATTGTTTGATACACGTACAATTTACTTCATTTTTTAATTTATTAACTATTCTCTTAATTACTTATTTAAGGGGATATTTGAGAAAATAGTCTACAAGAGGTTCGTTAGGAAGAAAACGTTTAAGTAGGATAAGTATTTACAACGATCATATTTGAACAAAATAATGTTTTCAAAAACTATAAGAGATAATATTTATATATTTTTTAGGCATATGAGAAAAATTATGTTGATATGGCGTGTAAAAAAAATTCAAAAGTAATATTAACATGTGTATTTTAATAAAAATTACACGTATAGATAAATGTAACACATTTAAAAATATTAAAAGAAATTAAATAGTATAGTAATTAGTGTATATATGAAAAGGAAAAATTTTTGTAATTAAAAAGTCATTGCGAAAAATTATTGAAGTGGAGAAAATTTAGAAAGTGCATTTATAAAAGCCACATTTAATAAAATAATATCTATAAATTTGTAAAATTATTTAATTAGAATATATTTGAAAAGAAGTAGTTCAACACAAACAAATCTATAAAACACTATAAGGTCATGTTTGGTCGCTTGTATTGTATTATATTGAATATTGTGTATTGTATTATGTTGTATTGTGTTGTATTATCATAATACAATAGAGTATTTGATGTCATGACGTATTGTATAAGGGGTTAAAATGTAAAATTTTAATAATTTTGGGGTCAAAATGTAAAATTTAAAAAAATTTAGGGTCAAATATAAATTTTCAAAAGTTTTTGGCGTCAAAAGGAAATTTTATAAAAATTTTGGGATCAAAGTGTAATTTTACAAAAAATTTTAGGGTCAAAATGTAATTTTTTAAAAATAAAAAACTTGCATGGTGCCCCCTAAAATTTTCAATTATTATAGATGCCGACATGACTTTATGTTAGCCCGACTCTGACCTCTAGTCTTGTCCAACTCCGACATAAATTATTGATCCATTATAAAAGAATACAATACAATACGTTAAAAATGAGTTGTATTTAATAATACGACATATACCGTATTAATTACCATCGGTATTATTTTATACAATATAATAATTACACCAAATATTATATTATTATATTATTATACAATATAAAACTCTAATACAGTTAAACAAACACGCCCTTAATGTAAAAGATGAAAAGGACAATATATAACTTAGTGAAAACGTAAAAGGTTAAAAGGGTGATAAAATGATAGTATAAGTTTAGAGGAAAAAACGCAATAGCACATCAAATAAATTAAAAAATTGGAAAACATGACAAATAAAAAGGATAGCAAAACTCAATTGAAAACAAAAAATAAAAAATAAAAAAATAAAGAAGCAAAAGATAAAAATATAAAAACATAAAGAGCTGTTCGGCAGCTCAAAATTTGAGTCAACTCTTTTTTTCGAAGTTCCCAATATGGCGATGTAGCTCATATGGTAAATCGCTTACTTCGCATGCGAGAGGTTCGATTCCCTGCATTTTTATTTCTTTTTTCTTAATCTTTTTTATCCATCTCCATTTCTTTTCTCATAATCTTTTTATCTCTCGATTTTTTTTCCACTTCATGAACACAAGAAAGTCAACACGGCGACAGCGATCCTTTGTTTAAATGCAATAATATTTGGTACTCTCTGTTGTAACAAAATATTATATTAATATTTTTTATTTTTTATAACATTAAAATGATACTTTTAAATTTTAAAACACAATTATTTAATTTTTTTTAAAATATAAAATGTCAAAAATATCATTTTACTTAACTAAACACAAAATAAATTTAAAAGCGTAATTGTCAAATATTTGAAAAGAAAAAATTTTTCTTTAAAAACATCTCAGATCCAAAAATAAAAGGAAGAAACATTCTTCCCATTCCTTTGTCAAAAACCCAGAAAAAACTAATTTTAAAATTTTAATCTTATTCATTTTACCGACTTAAATTTAAAATTTAAAATTTATTACAATAAAATTTTTTTAAAATTAATCACTTATTTTTTATTATAATAAAAAAATTTTAAATTGCATTTTATCTCGAATTATCTAATCGAACGGCCTTTTGTGTTGTGTTTTGCTGCAAGTTATGCTGAAGAATCGCCATTTCCCATTCCTTTGTTGAAACTTTGGGTTGTGTTGTTAAAATGGTGTTGTTTCCCATTCCTTCGCTACCAGATCCCGTCGCCGTTCATCCCTCCCGCCGCCGCCCACCTGCCCCGCCTTCGAAGCCGAAGCCATCACAAGCATGGCGAAAAGGTGGTGCTTCTTCTTCTTCTTCTTCCAGCTGGGCGGGTTTGATAAGGTGGAGGGAACCTGATCTGGTGGGAGAGGAGATGGAAAAGGGAGGCTGGGCATATCTAGATTATACAGATCTGGGTTTTACCGAGGAAGAGAAAAACCAAAACTTTGCTATGTTCAAAGATCTGGGTTTGTTACGATCCATCGAGAACTCTTGAAACTTAGAAATTTTGTTATGATTTATCTGGGTTTTCCCAAAGATGTGATAATTTGTTATAAAACTTGGACCTAGTTCAAGGAGACATCCCTGTAGCACTAATGAGTCTTTTGAAAAGGTCAAATTTAAGTTTTTGTTTTTATTGCATAAGGGGGCTGATTTGATTTCAATTTTTCTGGGGATATAAAAGCAATGATGTTAGATTAGCTCATGAGGTCAAGTGCTGCAAAGTGTGTGAGAAGAACAGAGAAGAAGAAAAGGAATATCCGTTTCTTTAGGGTGCGTTTGAAATTGATTCCAAAACGTTTTTATTTTCTGTACGAAAATGAAAATAAAAACGTTTTTAGTTTCATTTTTGAATTATTTCTAAAAATACGTTTGGTAGTTTTATTTAGAGATTGATTTCAGTTTTAAAAAAAATTGAAACTGCGTTTGGTGGTTATTTTTAAAAACATGTAATAATATATTAAATAAATAATATTATTAAATATATTAAATAAATAATATTATTAAATATATTAGATAATAATATATTAAATAAATAACATTATTAAATATATTAAATAATAATATATTAAATAAATAACATTATTAAATATATTAAATAATAATAGATTAAATAAATAAATATATTAAATAAATATATTAAATAAACATATATAATACAAAAACAGTTTCGGAAAAGAGGGAAGAAAATGAAAAAGAAAAAAAAAAGTGAAATCCGTTTTTTAGAAAATAGAAAACGAAAACGAGAAAATGAAAACACATTTTTTTCGTTTTCTGATTTCCACAAAAAGACAAAAACGTTTTTGGTTTTTTTTTTTTTAAAAAAATTGCACCAAACACGTTTTTAACACCCGTTTTCATTTTTTTGCTTTGAAAACCGTGAAAAACGAAAATGAAAACGCAAACAAACAGGCCCTTAGTTTTGGCTTTCACATTTGATTGTGGTATAAGAAAAGGAATACTTGGGTTTGTTTGTGGTATTATTAAGAATTAGAAAGAATAGATCCGTTTCTTTTAGTTTTGGTTTTTGTGGATGATCTGATTGTTTGATTATTGTCTTTAAGCTTTTTTTATTTTATTTTATTTTTCCGTTTTTAAAAGTTTTACACATTTTCATTATTATTTTTTAAATATGTAATTTTTAATTAAATAAATAGAAAGATAGAAATGACAATTTCGCCTTGTTCATTTCACCGATTCGAGTTTTCAGTTTTAGGTTTTTACAGTAAAAAGCTCTCAGAAAATGTCACATCTAACTTTTTTTGTTACAGTGAAAAGCTCTAAAAAAATGTCACATCTCAACTCGAATTAAAAACTCGAATCCACAAAGTGAACGAGGCCTGTCTTAATGTACAAAAAGGCCTGAATGTACAACTTTTTTTTTTAAACATTAAGGTATCATGTTAATATTATGAAAAACACATAATAACAATTTAATATTTTGCTATAACAAAGTATTAAATTAATTTGATCCTACATCCTAATTGGCCTTTAACAATATTAAATAAAAAAGCAAAGATTTGCTTTTTTTTTTCATATTCACGTCCTTTTTTTTTTTGTGTGGCTCATGGCCTTTAATAATACAAAAAGCAGAGAGACCACTTTTTCTTTGTAAACGAAAAGGCAAAGATTTGTTCATTCGAATTCTACCAAATAAAAAGCATATATTTTCATTGTACATTACGCGCATAATGGATTGTCCAAAGCTGGAAGCAATTAAAGAGCGAAACGTGTTATTATAACATGGAAAATACAGACCATGGAAAAAACATGATTCCAGAAAGGCATATGGCATCTATCATTTATGGGCGTACAAAAGTATCATTTTGACAGTCATTAATTCAAACAAACCAGCAAATTAATTAATTAAGCATCTGTTCTTTGCAAATTAACGACTTCTGTACCACTTAACGTGAACCATGAGCCACTCTTGGATAGGAAAAGTTGATTTTTACCGTGTTTGGAATTGATCTTATTTTTATTTTTTATGTTTTTTAAGAAAGAAAAATGAAAACGTTTTTAAAATAACATTTAGTGTAATAAAGATAAAAAATAAAAATAAAAACTATTTTTTAATTTAGTGTAAAGAAAAAGTTTTTCATTTTTTATTTTCGTTTTTTCCTCTCTTGAGCAAAGAGAAAGAAATAGAGATATTAATATATTTTTTTATACTAAAAATAATCTCTTAATAAAATTATTAAACGCATTTTTAAAAATAATTTTTGTCTAAGATAAAAAACGTTTTTATTTTTATTTTCATACAAAAAATAAAATCATTTTAAAACGAGTTTCAAACGCACTCTTTGTTTTTAAATGATTATCTTTCTGCCCATAATAATCCAGATCAAAACTCCAAAGAAAGGAAATAATTCTTGCCTTGTGGGCATTAATGGGCCTTTCTTTTTTTGGCATTGAGGTTGGAATTGTTCTAGGGAACAGCTTGAGCTTAACATGAACAACTTTTAACTAAACAACGGTTGCAGATAGATAGAAATTCATGATTTGTACGTTACTTTCTTTATTATTTTTTATATTTATTATTTAACACATAAATTTTACTAATATAATATATTATTATTTAAACAAAGAATAAACTAATGAAGTACATGTGTCAAATAATAAATGTAAAAAGTAATAAAAAGAGTGACGGATAGAATGATATTAGTATTTCTCTTACATCCACATTACGCCTTTACTTCCAATTATCAAAGAAGTACTCCTGAACGCAATCTGAATCTTATCCATCCATGTGCAAGGTATCTTAATGCATTCAAATATTGGCTTTTTAATTCTTTGGAAAAGCATATAATTTTTTAGGCCAATTTGATACCCACGCACTTTTGTTCTTAACTTCTTCAAACCACTTTAGCACCATTGGACAATATACTAAAAATATCAATTATGCACGTTTTTTAACTATCACATCTTTAGTATCTAGTTAGTATTTACTGTTGATTCATTTTCCCTATTGAATTATATTATCTGCTTCTAATTTAATTGGCACTCTAATAAAACATACATTACCGATAATAAATGCACTCCTCTACACAAAGTATTGAGTTCCATTTTATCAGACCTGTTGGGTTTGCTTATTATCTTATTCCCTTTTAAAGACTTAATCACCCTATATTTTCAAATGAAATTCAACACAAGGATGATATGCATGGATTTTAAGAGATATAAAATATTTATATAAAAAAAAAACCTTCTCAAATTTATCAAATTTGATTATGCGACGAATCTGAGATGTAAAAGATAAATCTTAAATTTATTGTTATCTAGTACCTTATTAAAAATTTCAATAATTTATTCTTAATTTTTACTCAGTTCAAAAAATACTATCTATCTTATTCTCTCAAAATTAAGGCCATGTTTAGTAGCTTGTAATGTATAAGGTGTATTGTATTGTATTACCATAATACAATAAGGTGTTTGGTGTTGTGATGTATTGTATAAGGGGTCAAAATAAAAAATTTAATAATTTTGGGTTAAAATATAATTTTTGATAAATTTTGGGGTGAAAATATAATTTTTTAAAAGTTTTAAGATCAAAATGAAATTTTATAAAAATTTTAGGGTTAAAATGTAATTTTATAAAAGTTTAGGGTCAAAATGTAATTTTATAAAAGTTTTGTCATCAAAATGTAATTTTTAATAAATATAAAATTTGCATTGTGCCCCCTAAATTTTTTAACAATTATAGGGTCTGGCATGACTTTATGTCAACCCGATCCCGATCTCTAGGCGTGCCCAATCTCGACATGAATTATTAATCCACTATGAAATAATACAATAAAATACATTAAAAAATGAACCGTATTCAATAATATGACATATACCATATTAATTTACCATCCATATTAGTTTATACAATACGATAGTCATACTAAACATTGTATTATTGTATTATTATAGTGCTCTAATACGGTCAAACAAATATGCCTTAAATGTCTGATGCCTGAAATAAAACAAGTGCATGTCTCATAAGCCATTAATGAAAATAATCCAATCATATATAGGGCCAGTTTGGTAGTGCTGTAGATTTTAGAAAAATTATTATTAACTGTGCTAAAAAAAATAGTCGTTACAAAAAGCAGTTGAGTGTTTGGTAAACTGTAATTATACAAGTATTGATTTCAGGGTATTATAGGTATTATGAAAGTTTCATTAATTATACTTCAAGGTGATTGCCGCACAATTTAAAAGTTAAAGTTATCTTTGGATGCTTCTGATTTTGACCATAAATTCTTCAAAAATTCTTTAAGAATCACTTTTATAATTTTTAACAAATATAAATTTCAACTATGAATAGCTAGAGAATTAATTTTAAGCTCTAAAAATTAGTACTAAACATACCCATAATTTAACAAATACATGTATGCTTTAGCAATAAGTAACCCGTGTATATTAACTTCCAACTTAAGTTTTCTTTTTAATTTTTCATTTTAGTAAAATAAATAAAAAGAAATAGAAAAAGAACATGGAAGCCTATAAATAGAGAGTTGAACAACAAAAGATCACACTTCAGCCTATGAATCTCATCACTTAGGCATATTTGTTTCACTCATCACTTAGGCATATTTGTTTCACCGAGTTTAAATTTTATTACAGTTAAATTTTTTTAAAAATAATCACATTTTTTTTTATTATAATAAAATTTTTTTACATAAAATTACATTTAAATTTTAATTAAAAATTTAAATCAGCCATTTAAACCGTCCCGTCAAAACCACCACTGAGATTACATTACTAATTGTTTTTTTTAATTTTGATAACCAAGACAGTCGGAAAGAGATCAAATCCGAAAGAGACGAAGAAAATGTCGCCGCAGCAACACCACAACCACAAGGCAGGCCTTCCAAAGCGGATAATCCTGATGCGCCACGGCGAGTCTCAGGGCAACCTCGACGGCGCCGCCTACACCACCACCCCCGACTACCGGATCCCCCTCACCGACAACGGCCTCGCCCAGGCGAGTTCCGCTGGCGCCCGCCTCCGCGACGTCGTCTCCGGCGGCGGATGTGCCAAGTCGTGGCGCGTTTACTTCTACGTGTCGCCTTACGAGCGCACACGCTCCACGCTCCGGGAGGTCGGGAAATCCTTCTCGAAGAGGCGCGTGATTGGCGTGCGGGAGGAGTGTCGGATAAGGGAACAGGACTTCGGGAACTTCCAGGTTGAGGACACAATGAAGGCCACCAAGCAGACCAGAGAGAGGTTCGGAAGATTCTTCTACCGTTTCCCCGAGGGCGAATCGGCTGCCGACATTTTCGATCGCGTTTCGAGTACGTTTCTTTTCTCTTCCTTACTCTTATTTGGATGAAAAACCTTGAATTTATTCTGGTTAAATTAGAAAAGCGCATGTTTGAAACTTTAATATAAAGGAATGATTTTGGGATCATTCATTGTACCATAATTTGGATAAAGGGAAGGTCTATTCTTCATAGCCATTGAAGGTTTTACTGATATATTGTTATAACTATCTGGTTCATGTCATGATTAAAAGCCTCAATAATCTGGACTCTGGGTCTAGATATCATTCAGTTAGAAAACTAGTGCGTTGAAAATTTTGGTGAAGCTGATAAGCTTGAAGGAATCACTAAATTGTGAGCCTTGTTCTGTTATGATCAGCTTTTAGCCCCTAATGAATAATGATGCATATGTGGAATTAATTATATTTGAACCATGATTATTTGGGTTCTGCTACAGCGTGTTTTATCTTACAAAAAGAATTCTGAATTCAAAAATTTTCTCTCTCACAAAGTTCCCACTAATGAACGAGAATCACTGATTTGAATATATGCTCCAAACGGGTCCTAAGATTTTAAGAACGAAGCTGTTGCTTAGAATAGTCATATAATGTAAATATGATTCGGTCTTAAAATGGACATAATGGCATCAAGAGTTGACATTTGAAAATTAGGGCCCTGGAAACTAAAACTGGCTTTGCTTTGACATTTGGGAAAATTATGAATATTTTTGGAAAATTCAAGTCCGAAATAATACTTCTTCAGAGTCTAACTTCCAATAAATGAGTCTACTCACGTTTCGTAACCAAAGGAGTGTATTAACCAGTTGAACTCAAACTTTTGCAGGTTTTCTTGAATCTTTGTGGAGGGACATAGACATGAATAGGCTTCACCGTGACCCTACAGATGAACTGAATCTTATAATCATCTCTCATGGGCTGACATTGCGAGTCTTCCTCATGAAGTGGTTCAAGTGGACAGTCGAGCAATTCGAGCAACTGAACAATCTTGGCAACTGCAAGTTCCGAGTCATGCAGTTGGGATCTGGTGGAGAATACAGCCTGGCAATCCATCACACAGAGGAAGAGCTACTAGAATGGGGCCTTTCTCCGGAGATGATAGCTGAACAAAAATGGCGAGCTGGTGCCAACAGAAGTGATTGGAATGAAAAATGCCCTTGGTATCTCGACTCTTTCTTCGACCAATTTGCTGACTCAGATGACAGTGAAGAAGATAATAAATGTGACAAAAATAATCACACAATTCAGACACTCAATTGATTCTTTTGAGTATGCACCATTACCCCTCAGTTTGGTTGGAATTCTTTTGACTTGATCTGTACTTGATTGCTGTGTATATTAACGTCTAATGTTTAATTACAGTAACTTCCCAATATCATACATGAAAGTTCTTAAAATGGGATTGGATTAAAGTTATCTTGATAGAAGAAAGTTCTATATGTTTGCAGACTATATAGAAATGTTATATACAGTGTCTTTGCTATTTAAAGGTCTGTACTTCGCCTATACTAAAGCAAAAATCTGCACTGTTAGTCTATTTATTTACCGGGCGCAAATTTATTTCCATGACCTTGGTCCCTTCAAGATTTACCCCCAAAAAAAAAAAAAAAAAAAAAAAAAAAAAAAAAAAAAAAAAAAAAAAAAAAACTGATTTTTGAAAGAGAGTATTGAAATGCGAACAAAAATTTTGCGTTGTAATGTCAACTCAAACTGAGCGTCGGAGACCCCTGATCATTCATTATACAATCTAGTTACTGAAACAACAACTATTTGTAAACTATATTGATGGAAAACAATTGAGGATAGAAATTTATTCATGAAAACAATCTTCTGTTGGGTTTCCAACCAAGCTCAAGAGCTCGTTCCTCCCACAATGCCGAAAGCCTACGCTCTTCTACAAGCTCTGCTTCTGCTCCCTCCCTTGCTTCTTCACAAGTTTCTACTCCCACGTTGCACTTTTCGCCTTCTTTCTGGTAGTGTGAAGAGGCTATTCTGGCTTCCAAAACCAATGCCCTGGTGTGTTCCAAGCTCCTATTGGCTACAGTTTTGTGCAAATCTAACTCTTCAAGTGTCAAAGTTAGTAAATCCTTTCTCAATTCCTCACTCAATTCTGGAACATCTTTACCACAGTCTGCAAATACAAGTCAATGGAGAATGTTATACTAACAGAACATTATTCCTTTCTTTTAAACATTATTTACACAAACGCTTATTTGCTTCCATATCTTACTTACATATATGGGTCTTTAGGTTGCTTTAGGTATTTCCACTTCTACACGCTCTTTTGTGCATAAATTCAAGTAGTTCTTACGGTAAAAATGTATTACCCTACATTTTTAATCTTTGTGTTCAAAGTCAACTATACTTCAATTGAATCTCCCTTGAATTTTGGGTCAGGTTTTTTTTTTTCTTTGGAACTTATATTAGATATAGAAGCTAGCACAAAACTAATTACAAGACAAATGCCAGATGACCAAAGTACCAACTGACCTGCTAGTGAGATGTTGGGGAAACCTGCATCAGGATAACAACCAATCAGCAAACAGCCAAAAAAGTATCTTCAAGTGAAAATATTATTATTATATAATCATCCCAACCATGAGAGCTGACACACCAAAATATAAAAATAAAGCTCAGAAAACGAAATTCTACAACTTGACAAATAATTACATGAGAATTCTGTAGTAAAGTACTAAACAATACCATATTAGTTGGACACAAATTACATACCGTTAGATTTAAGTGATCATATACTTTTCTTAATCTAATACAACTTTATTGAAATCTGACGACTTAAATACAGTTTCCTATTGATTTTTATTTTATTTATTTTTGCTAGAAACAGTTTCCTATTGATTATTGTCTACCACAGAGTTCTCCATAATACCAAAAACTTCCATGACGAAAATCCAAAACGGGAGAAAAAGGTGAAACTATCAGAACTTCCACTTGACTTGATCAAATCAACATTCACTCGGCTTAAAAACAGAACAAAATTTTCTAACCATAATTCACCACGTCTTAAATAAAATCATTTAAGAAAAAGAAAAGGACATGACAGATTGTGTATCAAAGACTCAAAAGTGAATCTAATTCTAACCTGAAGGCATTGGAAAGAAATCGTCAGAAGAGCAATCACAAAGGCATTGTGGACATGAACCTTGAGTTTTGGAGTTGTCCTTCAACCGAAAGTACCATATTGGTCCTATGTTGTACACAACCAAACACACACAAAACACAATCCACACTGTCCTCAAAACGCCACGACTACTACATACTCTCTTGTCTGCTGAATGAGCCATCTCTTGTTTTTCTTCTTTTTTTTTGTCCTCGAAAGCGACAAAAAAACAAAAACCCTTACTTTGATTCTTTTATTTGAGCAACGTAAAACGACCCAAGATCAGATAACTTCTATCTCATATGCACTTTAATGCTTTTTCTCGGAATGCGTGTGATGGTAGGGAAATTAGTAGAGAAATATCTGACTCAGATAGTGAAAATGTGCGTGATGAAATGATAACAAAACCGATAATTTTGACTAAGCTCAAAATTATTGGAGCAGTTTTTGCTTGAGAGAGAAACCCTTTGCTTTTTCCGGGAAAATAAAGGAGACCCAGATCCCAGGAAAGTGTAAAGGAAGGGATTTATAGGTTTTGCAGAAAGAAAAGGGACACTGACAGTGGGGGAAAAATTATTCTCTTTGAATTCGCCTGATGAAAAAGCGTTTATGTTAATCATTATGTTTGGTTTTTTTTTTTTTGAAGGTAATAATTTCTAATTTTGTTGGTTACTTGTTTTTGGCCTTTGGGATGGGAACAATAAGATTTTTCTGGAAGTTAGGATCAGCCAATCAGGATGATTCTGATCTCGTCTGGATTTTAAATCACGTGCATGTCGTTCTCTCTCAGCGTCCCCACATTCTCAGTATGAAATGTATAAATAAATAATTTTTTTACAAGAAAATAAAAGAAACAAGTTAATTGTTGTTTTATTTTCAAAAATAGGAGGGTTAGTTAAAATTTTCATTTAAACGTAAAAAGGAGATTTTGAAGCAAGAAGAGAAGATGAAGCTGGGAACAAGGTTTTGTTTCTCATATTTTATATCAGATTCTAATTTTATATCATTAAAGATCTGAAAACGCATTTCCCCAAAAACCTTTAATTTGCTCCAACAAAACTAACATTGAAAAAAAAAAAAAAAAAAAAAAGGAAGGAACTTGATTTCAACTTTTTATTGCATTCACTATCCGCGCAACAAAATTCATAAAGTTTTCAAATTGCAAATAGAAATGATACAACAGAAGTTAACCAAATGAAAAGCTTGATTAGTGGTTTTAGTTGAAACAAAACATCACATCAAGTTTTCATGTTGTGATTAACTGGCTTTTCCTTTGGCAAAAAAAAAAAAAAACAAAAACAAAAAACAAAAAAAAAACAAAAAACAAGAACAAAAAGGAAAACAAAAACCAAAGTAGCTTATTCCTGTTTTAGATTTGACTTGGGGTTTAATAGTGTATACAGAATTAAGATGATCCTCCTCTTTTATTTCTTTATTTTTTATTTTTTTAAAACAAGCAAGCATTATAAGCGTTGGACATTGCATCACTCTTTGCAACTCAAAAAATATTTTTATTATCACAAGTTTCGCTCATACTTATTTTCAAGAAGGATTCAAGACAATGCACTCTGCTTTAACCAACAGTTTTAAACCCAGCAACTTCCCAGATATAGTGCCTGAGAATAATGAGGGTTAATTACTGAATTGTTGGCTTTCATATATTGATCAAATTAGAGCAACTTGAAAAGCGGCTTCATCAAGTCAAGTATAAACTATCTAAGACTGCAAATCCTGCTGCAACGCCACCTTCATCCGATGAAGAAATCTTTGTCCGCATTAGATAACCGCATTGCTCGTTAATAATCACCTTATCTGTGTTCCTGCACATTCAAATCCATTAATGTCGTCAAAAGCAAACCTAAATTGATGCAGGGGATGTTCCTCCTCTTGTTGGTTCTTAGTTTCAATATGACTTTAATCTTGTCTTGTAATAAGTGGAAGACTTTGTCGTTTGGGTTTGTGTCGTTCGCGTCGTTTGTATTAAGCCTAAACGGCCTGTCGTTCCTTATTTTGGCTGCTGGTCGTTTAATGCTTAAGACCAAGGGTTAAGTCAGTCGTTTGTCTCACTAAATGATGGATTCCTCTAGGTTTTATTTCCTTGTGCTGAGGCCGTACGCAGCTGGGGGATTTTGGTGAATGAACATTGGGTTGAGACCCTTCTTTCTTTGAGTTTTCCCTAATTTCTCTTCATTTTTTTTTCCTGGTGTTTGAATCTTGGTTAGAACATGTTTCTGTCCAATTTCTCCTAACCTGCAGCTCACGGAAGGCTTCTATGCCATAAATGAGATGCATCCAGTAAAAAGAACCATATTTTGGCAAATATAAGTAGACTTTTACCTTAAGTAAGCACCATATAATCCTAGTTCTGATATGGCATCATTTTTGTGACAAATTCCGTTTCGCAGCAAAAACGTGGAAGAAACGGTGGGGAAAATCCTTTGCATAAGGATGTAAGCAGCATCTTCTTCTGTGCCTTCCTTCTGCAGTCTTGTAAGCATTTCCCTCACATCATTGCCGTAGATATTATTTCCTGCATTGCAGTGATGGATAAATCATTAGTTAATGATGGGATACTTGCTACAACAATATCGAAGCAAATTTGCAAAAGTATGGAACCTCCTCCTTCTCTTTGGGGTTTCATGACAAACAACTCTGGTCTTTCAATGGCTTTCCTGACTATATCTGAATCATCCAAACTCCATAAGCCTGCGAAGCATTTTCGCAGTTTGGCAATATCCTCTTTGTTGTCAAGGAACCTGCTTTAGCAAAAAGGATAAAGAAGCTTCTACATTATTCGATTATATAACCACTCGTCAGCTACTTAATATAACACAAATATAACCTATTGAAAGCTTCAAACAGGACCTTCATTATGTTTTAGCTAGTAGGCATGCCATTCGGTTTCTTAATTTAAGGCAATATGACTAGAAGGCAAAATGATAACTACGGATAATTCCCTGAACATGAACGCATTTAAAACCTATGCCTATATATTATGTTTCCAGTTGAAACATCATTTATATTCAAGCATCCTTTTGGCATTTTGCTGCGAAAATCAAGTACTGACAGGCAATAGCTATACCTTTCAAGCACATCAGGCTTTGCAAGTTCTTGCTGAATCTTCTTTGTCCCTGCTAGATGATAAGATATTGATGGACACTTGATGGCAGATGACTGCTCCATGAGTAGCCTGGCTCTCCACTCCTGCAAATTGAACAACCACAGCACTAAAAGCCATTTAACAAGAAAATTCATTTATAAACTAACAACAGAACTTATTGATCAGATATGAGGATTTCCAGCTGATTAACAACAGCTATGATTCAGTAAAGAAAAAATATTAAAGTACGGCAAGAAGAGTTGCTTACCGATTCAGAAGGATAGTCAATTGGTGTATACCCCGCTCTGAAATATACGACTGCAATAGCTTGGCCATCCCTGAAAATGCAAAGCTTTTCAGACGTCAAATTTAGACAGTGATCCACAATACTGAGCGAAAACATAAAATTTTCCACGGTTAGGGCTACATACAAGGTCAATGTTCCATCAGCTTGAAGTTCCCCTTCCGCATCAATTTCTGCCAAAGTTCTCCGAATACTTCTAATGTTGTGTGTGTCATAAAGTTGAGGAACATACCTTCTGATAAACTAAACTCCACTAAATAACTTGCCCAGTAAATATTTTGCCAAAGAAATTATTTTGATAACTTTGGAATAGAGAAGCGGTTTCGTCCCCCACACCCACTACTTCCCAGAATGAAAAGCCTGGCGTGACAACAGTTATTGAGATGTGGCCTAGTAAATCATATCATATTTAAACCTGCCTCCCCTTTTCCATCTTCTCTCTTTCTATTAAAGAGAAATGTTGTAAGCATTACTAATTTTTCAGACATGAGAAGTTATTTAAAAAAAAAAATGACAAAACAAAAGGATATCTTTCTTTCAACACTGAAGAAAGCCAATGTTGGTCATACATGTTACGTTCGTCAGCTTGAACCACAACCATGACTGCAGACCTGGAAAGAAAATGTCTTTAGGATTAGCTGTCCATAAGATCCGTTCAGTAAAAAAAATTCACACACACACATGCAAGCACGCTATTTTGTCAGTCTAACCTGGGATTATTATACTCAGTCCAAGCTTTAGCCAATGCATCTGCAAACTGACTGACAGAAGTGTTTCCAGGAATTCTTTTGGAATCTAATCGAAGAACTTCTCCATAACTATCAAGTAAACTCCTGGAAGACCACCATATCACGTTTAGAAATACTACACCACATAATGCTAGCCTTGAAAAAGCTATCATCAACGTTTTTGCTGCTAAGAGTATCAGTATGGCTTCTCGAATTATAGTACGCCACTAAGTATGGGTTAGAAGATTAGGATGACCGTGCTGCCATTTCATGGATAAGGGTTGAATCCAGTATTACAACAATCTAAAACAAATCTAGAAAACCTCAAAGATAATTACTTGAAGTCTTGAACATTCAAATGCAATTATAGTATTACTAACCTGTGAAGCTCACTGACAAGACCAGTCAAACCAGCGAATGAAGACGAAATTGTGTTCATCTCTATTTGGAGGAGAGATTTAGTCTGTTCATCAAGCATATAATCTGAGCGATGCAAACCCAAGCGTATATCCTGTGCAAGCCATCAAAAAAGATTACAAATAATATTTTCATACCCAACTTTCTTAGACACAGAAAAAAGTTCAACATTATAATCTTGAACCCAGAAATAAACAACTTGATCCCCAAACTTGGTCAGATGTGTACTATATAAAGTTCAAAACTTTCCGTTATACACTTGCCTCTTTCTTGCCGATCTCTATCATCTTGGAATGAATATCTAGAAGTCTTGAGGTAAAGCCATCCACTTTCTTAGTTCTGTGGTTTGAGTGTATCTTATCATCAATATCAACCAAAGAAAAAAAGAAGAAACTAACAATACAAATACATGCACAATGTGTGTGTGTGTGTGTGTAGAAAGACAGAAAGAGAGCACCTGGATAGTGAGTCCTGCAGAAATTTTGCATCCAAACTGACTCTATCAACAAGTTCATTAAATATTGGGGCAACTTCACATGCTTGTTTCCAATGACTTTCTGGGAATGGCATTGGCAACAAAGCAAATGGGGCATGGACCATTCCAACACCAGGTACTTTTCCTGATCTCTGTGCTTCATAAGTAACTCAATATCAAAATCAACCCATAACTTTATAGACAAATGCAATGCATAACACAAGTCTAAATTCAAAGTGATAACACCAGAAATTATTAATGGAAAAAAAAAAACCAACTTTAATCTCTCAAAAAATAAAAAATGGTAGCTTTAAGAGAAAAAGTACCAGAATAATCATCAGATATCATATCACATCGACAATTACAACATTTAACAGGAATAAAATAGTGGGCCCGCCAATCTACAACAGCCACTGACCTGAACAGATTTGTCGCCAACAACAAGACCATGAAGAGAGCTCCAAACGAGAGCATCGTAAACCATCTTGTCAACCAGTTTTTGATCGATCCCATGAAAATCCAACGTGGGTTTCGAGGCAAATCCTTCTTGGGTCTCCATGGGTTCGACTTTCCCAGACTTGAGAGGCAAAGATTGTGAAGCTTGGGACATGATCCTGATGGGTTTTGGGATGTGGGTCTTGAAGATTTGGTTGGTTGGATTGAATCCCAAAGAAGCTTTTGGTGATTTTGATAGAT
>NW_010367841.1:462139-529889 GCF_000414095.1 Morus notabilis | reverse complement strand
GCGGAAGAGAAAGCAGAGGTGATGGAATTTGAGTAGAGGGTGTCGTTGGGGATTGTGGAACAAGAGCAGGAGGAGTAGGCAACACCCATTTTAACCCTTTTAGTCACCATCAAGAGAAGCTTTATTAATCTAAAACATAGCTGCACGGAATATAAAAACGGAATTTTAAAACTATTTTTTTAGTAATTTTTTTATGGAATTTTTTTTTAGTAAATTTTGAGAATTCATTGTTGGAATATGGAGAGAAAAAAAAAAAAAAAACTCAACCAATAGGGTAGGGAGCGGTGTTTTGCAACCTTAAAATTTTATATTTTATTATTTTATTGTAATTTTGATACCATCTAAGCTTTGAAAACAAGTACCTTAACTTTTATTTTAAGGGGCATGAATATCATTTCAGCAAATAAAAAAGGTGCATGGATATCTTTTTTTATTGGTTTCTTTATAATTTTTTGGAGCCTCCTTTTTCCTTTTTTCTTTTTTAGTGTAAAAACCCAAGGTTTTTGAGCCGCAACATCCTCGGCATAACGCTGCCATGATAAAACTTGGGGATAAAAATCATTTTAATACTCATTGTAATATTAAAACATTTATTTTATATATTATATAATATTAAATAAGTACCTTTAAGTTTAAACATCTTTTAAGTATTTTGAGGCAATTTTTAAAACATGAAATGTTCAAATAACCCTTTTAATTAATTAATTAGAAACTAAAAATATTGCTCGCGTAATTATGATTATGCATGAATAATTGTAAAAGGAAGTGTAAAGCAAAAAGTAAAAAAGATGTTTTCTTGAGTGAATTCTAGTTGGATGAGCATGACAGTAATACAGATCTTGTAGTAGTGTTTTTTATTTTCTGGAAACAAAGGTGCTTATCAGAAAAATTGTAAAAGAGATTGGGCGTAGATTTCTACTGAGTTCCAAAATTGCCGTCGTTTACAGGAGCCATGTCGTTTTCCAGATTTACCCAAGTTGCCCTTTTTGTGTTGTCGTTTCACGTCAATATTGTCGTTCCTATAGGTTATGTCGTTTTCTGCTGCTGATGCTTTTAAGGTTATGGCGTTTTCCCAGTTATTGTCGTTTCATAATTGACAACGATTGTCTAAATATTTCTGTCGTTTTCCGGGTTCTTGTCGTTTTCAAATTTATTGTCAACGCTTTTTATGAACAACGCGTTTTTCGTGGTTAATTGTCGTTGTCTTTCTTTGATTGTCCTACAGTTGGCAGAATTTCCACAGCTAGATCTATAATATTCTATATCATAAAGGATTACATGTTAATGAATATGTATTGGAGTACATGTTCGATTGCATGGCGTGGATGACAAACGAAAGAAGAAACAAACAAAACACACAAAAGTATACGAAAGTCTCGAGATTTTATACTCAACTAAATTCTTTCACATATAATTTACAAACATCATAACCAAATTCCAACTAATATAAAATCAAATGTATTTTCTACTTTATGCAACTTTTCTTGCAAATCTTTTTCTTTTTTTTTTCCCCAACGGAGGAGCTTCATGAAAGTCGCTTGAAGAAGCTGTTTAAAGCCATTGGCCTTGCTCTTTGGCTACTGAGGAGGAGCACTAGTACTACTAGCCTTGGCTGATGATGAGCCACATCTGCTCTCTGGTTGGCCCAAAGTCACCGTCTTCAAGGCTTGCGCCGCCAAAATTTGCATGATCCACTCAAAGATTCTTTGGCAAATGCCAAATGGTGTGAGCAGGTATTGTCTCGTATTCATTTGTCCAACAAGTACTGCAACAACCTGGTATTTGTGATGAGAATATACAGAAGTGGAAGAAGAACAAGAAAAGCTACTCAGAGACGCTAGAACTTTTACTTTGATGAGAAAAAAACTCGAATGAATTAAAGATGCGAAGCATTGTTTCTATATATAGGCTGATATTGAATCATAATCTTGTTAGGAATCCTAATTCAAGTGTAAGACTAAATGAAAATATATTATGAAGTCTAATTACGAAAAAAAAAAAACATTTTAAAATATATAAGATCGTGAAATAGAATCCTATTTTAACTCGAATACAAACCAAGTAGAAATCCTAATAAGAAACAAACCCGTCCCAAATTAATCACTCTCTCGCATTATTGCATGATTGAAACCATTTGTTGAATGAGTAACAATACACATACTTACCAAAGTTAATATCCAAAATTTTTTGGCAGAATAAGTTGGCAAATATGTATTTATTAACTTTTTTCAGAAGATAATTTGGTGATAAGGTAGTAGTTGGCTAAAAGGTTCCTTCCATTCCCTCGTTATTTTTCCTTGAAAGAAAGGTTTTGTTTTAAAGAAAGTTAATTTATTATTATTATTATTTTCAGCTTCTTCTCACCGTTCCTTTTAACTTAAAAGAGAAGCTTCATTTAAATCTTTCAGGCACGCTTACAGTTAGTGTCAGTCTTATCCTATAAACTTTCCTTTGCTTGTAGAGAACTCTTAACCGCAAAGGCATTTCCAAAGCCTAATGTAACTTGTAAGAAGAGAATTGGCTCAGATTCTTTGCTTTTTCTTCTGATAAAATCTAAACCCGAAAGTTTTGTGCAATCATTTCTGACGTGTAATATATCACAGTTTAGTCTCCTTATATTGCATATAGTTATGCATAATGATAATATTATGTCTAAGTCCAAACTTATATATAGAAGGTTAGTGCCATTTTTCTTGCTGATGGAATTGTCTAGAGCTTGAAACCAATACACTTGAATTAAGGTATGGCTTTTTTTCCCAATTGGATATGGAAAATATGGAGATTCATACCGGTGGGAATTGGTTGTTGAAGCTTTATGACATCAGTTAAATCTCTCTGCAAGCACAAATCACAGATAGTCCTGGCAAAAATAGCGGGAGTATTGATGTTTCTGCTATGCCATGTCTGATTATCTTTGATAATTGATCATTGGCACATAAGAATTTTGTTTTCAAAACACTCAAATCGATGGATCGAATTGAACTAGGAAGTGTTGGAAAATCCGTTCTTCGGTCAAATTCGGTAAACCCTTTTGATATCAGTAATTTTTGAAACAAGTTGTATGTCTTTTCCATTATGAAACATTCATGTTGGTTGTTACAACAATAAGTTATGATAAATATAACTGAACACGCATCAATATCTAGAGGATATTGACAATGAATTAATAGACAAATAAATAAAGGAAAAGAGAGTCAAGAACAGCCCCTTGTAAAACATCAACTGCCGTTCTGATTTACATAAGCTTCTGTGTTGTCATCTAGATTAGAACCCACCTTCAGAATTGACCTTAAAGACTTGTGTTCATCTTCACCATTCTCTAAAGAGTATGACCTATCGAAGGAGTTGCTCTTTTTCCTTTTCTTCATGATTTTGTGTATGTCCTCAGCTCTGTCATTTATACTAACCGTTTTCTTTGGAGGCTTTGGTTGAGCTGATATTTCCTCTTCTGCTCTCTCGGCATCCCCAATGCCTTGAGACGGTCGGAATTCCTCGTCGTCTTTTACTTGATCATTTTGCAGTAAAGAACCAAGAGAAGAAGTAGAATCTGAGTTCTTTGAAGTGTTAGTATTCTCTAATCCTTGAGCCGTTGGGTGCACCATTTGGTCACTTTTGGTCTCACCTTCTCCATGAATGGCATCAGATGGGGGTGCTGCGGCTGAACTGTGATTGGTCGGACAACCCAAAGTGGATTTCTTGAGGGCTTGTAAAGCTAGGCTTTTCATGATGAAGTTGAAGAGCCTGTGGCACATGCCTAAAGATTGGTTTTCTTTTTCATCCATTTGCTGATTTCTTTTTTTGTAAAATAAACGTTTACGCTTTTGTATTCTAATGGGAACAGGGGAAATAAGATTACTTGGATGAATATGTTCTTACCTAGATACCATTCTTAAAGGTATGAAACGGAAACTTAGAAGTAAGGAAGTCCTTTCTTTTGAAAAGAAACCAATGAATATAAATCGAAACTTCAAAGGATTATATTCCAACAGAGGAAAGTAGACATTGCTTGAAAGGATGGTACACTCCCAAATACAACAACATAATAATAATAATAATAGTAATAATACTACTATTACAGCTACTGATATATAAGCCTCCCTTGAGGAACACATCTTAGTAACCATCAAATGAATACAAAGAGAGAGGCATCAATACGAATTGCCTAAAAATAGATAGTCATGAATTGCAAAAGAACAAAAAATCATGGCCGATTTGCATGTCATTATATTCCTCATTCAAGTTAGAAACCAAACTATCAATTAAACTATCAATCAGATAACTATGTTCAATTCATAAAAGATTTATTCATATCTGCATGTTACAAAGTTGTGTACAAAACTTTATTTGTCACCAGCATGAGCAGGTCTTCAGTCCAGGATAGCTTGCTTAAAGTATTATCCGCCCACAAAGACGCCAATAAGCTCCAGTATGAAAGAGAGATTTCTCAAATACCCAGATATCTTTTACAAGAACCTGGGGAGAACGATAAGAATTAACAGTCACTAGGAGAGAAGTAGAAGGCTTAAAATTGAATTCAGAGTAATTTAAAGGAAGCAATACATTAAACAGTTTCATTATTCTTTAATTATTCAGGCGATGCTGAAATAAAAAATCTAAGAAAATGGTGAAAGTTAAACCCATTATACCTCCTTAGATTTGTCTCCAGCAACTACTTTACCGTCTAAATCATAAGCTTCAAACTTCTGTCAAACAAAATGTAATATTATTGCGGAGTTATTATCAGTTAAATATTATTCGAAACTAAAAGAAGACATATAGACCGATGAAAAAAAGCGCCAGTTGGGAACACAGGAAGAAGAGACTCCCCCTCAGGCCTCAATTCATAAAGAAACAGTCAAGTTACCTGCTTTGTAAGAAACTCAATTGTAAGCTGTATGAACACCCTATTGACATCATTGCGATCAACACCGATCTGTAGGGGAAAAAGGAAAAGCATTAAGGTTATGCAGTAAGTTAATATGTAACAAGCAATATAAACTGCTCCCAATCCCGTCTACAGACCATTCTCAACCTATATGAAAACAAGAAAACAAGGTAGCCACTCTACAGCTGATATAACATCTTCTACGTAAGGAGAAAGCTTTTATATAGTATAGAGCAAGGAGTGTAATGATAAACTTTTGAAAAGAAACACTTGCCAATCGAGCTCGCATAGTTCGCATTTTAACAACTGGTTCAACCATTTCCCAGTAGACCTTACTCCATATGGTTTCTCTTTGTTTGATTTCGTTCTTTAGTGCCTGAATAGAGGGTTAAGATATCTCAGAACTTAGATATGTTAATTCCACCACTGAGTGCTGAGGCAAGAGAGAAAGCAAAAGAGAAGAGAAACATACAGAGTACATCTTCTCTGTAACTGCCTTTCTTAGTGAATTTTTGTCTCCATTTGCAAAAAGAGTGTTTATCTGTAAAAAACTAGGAGGATACATCAGTACAGGATAAGCAAATACAACTAGGAATGTGTTATAACCTTAGGTAGAACTCATCCCCAAAAGCTAGCTTGTAGGGAGAGGGTGCCCAAGTGGTTATAAACCCACATGCTAAGCCCATACTTTAGCAATGTGGGACTCAACCAGGATCCTAACATACCACCACGCTTCCGACACCGACGTCCACGGCGGCCCACTCTGGATGGCCCACTTTGGCCTTTCCAGGTCGCCCCTCCCTAGGTCACCCCTTCCACAACGTGGGCCTGAGGAGGAGCATGCTCTGATACCAATTGTTACAACCCTTGGGGTAGAATTCATCCCCAAAAGCTAGCTTGTAGGGAGAGGGTGCCCAAGTGGTTATGAACCCACATGCTAAGCCCATACTTTAACAATGTGGGACTCAACCAGGATCCTAACAGAATGCAACCGAATAGAATAAAAGAAGAGCTAGAAAACTACTAATATTTTACTTCAGTATCTGCAACAATTAAGAAGCCACACTTCAGTCTACAAAAATAGTCATCACCTTTCTTCGTCAAAGTATTTTTATAGATAATTGGCTTTATGAACTCCTTTTTCCTACACAATGCAATTTCGCAGGTCACCTAAGCGTTTAAATATCTGCATTCAAGTTTAATTCGGATGGTTGTTTCAAACATTAAGACTTTTACGCTGCCAACTTCTTAAAAGCAAAGTGGGAAGATTTTTCAAATGACTTTTTTCAGTAGAATTTAGTTTTTCCATTACTAGTTATAACATAAGAAGAATACATCTACACAAGATGGCCTAGCAAAGAACAAAAAGACAAACCTCCTTGTACATCTCTACCGCCTCTTTGTAGAACAGCTGCTTGGAGTATCCAGATTTTCTTAATTTGGCAATGGCATATGCACTTTTGAGCTGCAAATTAGAGAGAGAAAATAACCCTTTTAAATTAGGGAGGGTTCCACTGAGGTAGTAGGACTAAACTTCTATTATCAATTTTGATATGGACCACAATCCATGTTCCCCAAGTTCTATACAGTACGTCAACCAAAATAAACAACAGTTACAGAAATTCAAATTCTGAAAAATAAAAGCAGTGACAAGAGGAAGCCAGAAGAAGAATTGGGGAAGGAATAACATGAAAACTGTTTGAGTAACAGACCTACTATAGCTTGCAAAGGAAGAGAAAAAGCTGAAGAGGCAATAACAACAGGAATGAAGCAAAAAACAATTTATAATAGCCCATAAGCTGCTTCGATGATAACCTCACCTCCAAAATTATATCCTCTTTTGTTCTTTTCCATCCACTTCTTGTAAACCATCTGATGCCAAAAGAATAAATACATAAATAAGAAACAAATAAAAGGACTGAGTTATACTCCCTCTGCGTATCCAAGTAGGAAAAATGAACTAAATGATGATACTCTGTCAATAGTGACTTAGGAGTTAGGACCCAACTAACCTGCGCCAGAATGGAATTTTTTCGCGAGGAGCATACGGTTCATAGACAAATCCAGGACTTAGCATTGATACTTTAACAGCACCCTGAGCGGATGACAATATATTCATGTGGTGAAGCTATTGTTTTTGCAGTACATTACCAGAACCAAAACAAAATCTCGTAATATCTGTTCACTTATTATATTTTCAAAAATGTATCAACAGTTGGGCAAAGATGACAGACACACCATTTGCCGTGCTTGTGGAGGAGCTTTAACCTGCGTTGTTGCCAACCTAATGTCGTACGAGAATATATCTAACTCAGCAGCCTAAAATCAAAACCCAAAAAGAAAAAACGCTCAACTTTAAATTTCAAATTAATCCCATCTAATGTATCTACAAAAATCAAAATATTTCATATTATACACTCACCATTGTAGAGCGAAGTGTCAAAGCGCTTCGAGGAGTCCAAGGAAGCGCATTGTGGGCCTTAAACAATGATGAACTTGAAGACATTTTCCTAAAATTAAATTCATAAACTTCTGCCATACACAAAATCATTGAATTATTAAAAACTTTCATTCTAAATCATGAAAAGAACAGGAAATTGATTCGTTAATGTCTACTATAACAACTTACCATTTGCAATACCACTTGAGTAGCTTGTTGAGCTACCAAACCTGAGAATTCAAGCAAAAACCATTTCCAAAAAAAAAAAAAAAACTTTAATAAAAAAATCGATATAATAACATAAGAATTATGAAAATCAGATCTTGAGTAAGCAAAATTATCGGAAAGTCTCGAGATTATAAATCATATTGCCATAAATATACTCACATGTACGAGGGTCCTCGAATCTGAGCCGTCCGATACAGAGACCGAATCGTATGTAATTTTCTGGAAGCCATATCCAATTTCAATGACGAATCTACAAAAATCCAATCTTTATTTCGTCAGATCATGAAGATTGAAGATTGCAGACGCACATAGAGGTTTTTGTTGTTTCAAGGGTTTAAGGAAGATTTAAGGTGCCTCCCAACTGTATAGACAATTATGGACATCTTGGGAGTTGGGCCTGTACCTTGGAATCCATTGGGCTTTTCCGTGGGCCTCTACCTGGGTGTGTCCTCAAAAACCACACGAGATGTCGTATTTAAAAGGACCAACGACATGTCTTCTTTCTTTCTTTCTTTCGTTCTTTTTTTTTCCTCCTAAAAATTTGTCTCATTTCTCTTTTCTTCTTCTTCTTCTTCTTCTTCTTCTTCTTCTTCTTCTTTTTTTTTTTTTTCTCTCTCGTTCATGCGAGTGTAAATGTTTGGCATTTCAGTACAAAGCGTAGGACATGTTCTTTTAGAGTGTGACTTGAGTGTAGTTTTTGAGTTGAATTTGAGTTATAACTTGAGTTGAAGTTATAACTTGAATAAAGTTGAATAAAATTAGAACTTAAAATAACGTTAACTTGAATAAAGTTGTAACTTAAATTTCAACTTTTTCTGAATTTTGTTGCAAAAGAACAACCTCGTAATATCTAACGCGATACTATTTTCAATGTCAAATTTAACATATTTCATATCTTGTATATGTTAAATTTCGACGTTTGATAAAATCAAGCCCAACAATTTTTTTTTTTTTTGTAAAGTTTCTCCTAATTTGCCCCCTAAATTTTCTTTGCAATATTTACATTAATATTTTTAGAAAAATTTCAGTTATACCCCAAAGTTTGGCTACTTATATATATTTTACATTTAAAATATCAAATTAATAACTCAAAAATCAACCATAATATTATATAAACCCACTGTAAAACTTCAAAAATGTATTAAACAAAATTAAAATTATTGTATTGTTGTTTAGTTAAAATTTTAGTTTACTTCACGTCCGCCTAAAAAATTTTATTGCCTCTGCTACTGATACATAAGTCTGGATTTTTATCATTTATTTTTAATTAATATTTTTTTGACTAATATAGTTGATTGACTAAAAAGAATGTTAATGAAGAGTAACTCACATTTTGTACATTTCATCCAACTCTGATAGGAATATTTCATTAGTAAGATCTTATGTGAGAGTATTAATAAGTCACCATTTACTAACTGATAAAACGTGCAAAGTTTAGCGCGGAAAGTGAACTTAACCTGAACATATTTAAATGGTAAAACTTAGCAAGAAAAAGAAAAATAGTGTGAAGATACAAAACATTGTAAATACTTTGTGCCTTTTGGAATTTCTCCTGAGCCTGTATGCTTCGAGCATTTTATTATATATGTTAAATATTTAACCTTTTTTATTTTTCTTTTTGATAAGTAATTACACTAGAGTAGACGGTCTCACGACCAAATTATACATGTTTGTTAATGTTCCTAAGTACAGTACTCCTTGGAAGGTCATGTGCATAATACAATGTTAGGATCGTCATTTTTCGCACCTGTGAGTTCTAGTCCTCATTGTGATTTCTAAAACTCAGCCGTGTTAATGTCTCGTGCATTTCACTAATTTGAATTATAATTTAAGTTTTTGTTATAATATTTTCTTTTATAAAAATTTAAATTTAATTTCTTTTTACTACAGTGTGACGGAAATACGTATGTTAAGATGGATGAGTAGCCATACGAGGATGGATCGCATCCGGAATGAAGTTATTCATAGTAAAATGGGTATAGCACCAATAGAAGATAAGGTGCGAGAAAACTGTCTGAGGTGGTATGGGCATGTACAACGTAGATGGTTAGATGCACATGTTCGTACTTGAGAGAACATCCAAATACCTAGTACTAAGAGAGCGAGGGGTAGACCAAGAATTACTAGGACTGACGTAGTTAGGCACGAATTTTAAGATTTAGGATTTCAGGAGAGTATCGTGTTTAATAGCACATACTGAAAATGAGAAATTCATATAACCAACCTCAATTAATTTAAAATTAAGACCTGTATTTGTTGTTATTGTTGTTGTTTTCTCTTACATAAATTCACTTTTTAACTCAAATTCTCAACTCGAACAAGTGAAACAAACAGGACCTAAATAAACCCACTTGAATTGACATGAAAAAGAAAATAAATAAATAACGAACATGTATAAATTGCTTAAAATTTAAACTTTTTTTTTTTCATTCCACATCCAATTGAAGTTACTTAGACGAGCTCTCAGCTCTGTAAATAAACCAGTGGTAATTAAGAAAAACAAAACACCAACTATTACGAAAATAAAATAGTCTACTATTTAACTCCTAGTGCATATGAAAATAATAGACCAATCTATTTACTGTTAGGTGCTAATTAATGAAGTTGGCGCACAGTTTGAAAAAAGTGATCAGCAATGGCCTTGTATGCAGCTTCTGTAGGGTGCATGGAGTCCCAAAAGATGAGTCGAGAAGCATCAGGACACATTGGTAAACCCACAATGCAGAGAGGACCCATCTCCATCATACCCGTCCCGCAACATCCTTGAAGAGAGTTTTGAAAACCTTCATTGAATTGAAAAGCACGCAAGAAATTAGAATCTAACAACAAAATATATATCAAAATCAAAATTACAGCCAAATTAAATAATAAGTAGTGCAAAATTGATTGGCGTAAGTGTAAAATTTTACCATATTTATATGGATTCACGATCATGTCCATCATGGAAGCGTAGATGTCAAAGTAGAGGATCCTAGAATAAGGCAAGGAAGTGTTGAGGTTGGTGAGAAGGTCTTGAAGCTTGGAGTTGTAGGTTTGAGAATCGAAGTTTTGCTCGACGACGCAGAGGCGCTGCAACATATGTGGGCTTGGCATAAAGCTACCTACTGTCACTTGTAATGGCAGACACCCTACTGGTGGCAAACCTGCAACTCCAAACTCGCGTGCTCCACGCTCGTACAAACTCTGCAAAAAATAATTAATAAAAGAAAATGAAGACTGTTTTTCGCTAATATTATAATAATTATAAAACGGTGTGTTGTATCAACGGTCTTGCTCTAAGTAATTAAATTATTTGTGGTTAATATTACATTCCAGACTTTTATAAGTCACACAATGACTTTTCTAAATTTTTATTTTAAAAAAAAAAAAAAAAGATGTGCATGAGATTAAATGTATTATATATCATGACTACAAAAATATTTGAATTAGTTAAGTAAATTACCTCGATGAAAGACTGAAGCCTTTGGAGAAGAAAATCTTGGTAGCTAGAAGGCGTGTGCACAAAGTTAAGGGTTCTATAGAGATTGAACACCACATCATTAGTCCCAACACTGACCACAAACATTGACTCCTTCAATAAATCCTGCGTCGCGTTTCTCCCAATAGCTCTTTCCATTCTGTTGATGGCTTCATCGAAGTACTGCAACTGACTGGCCATGTCTATAACGCCGGTGAGAGCCGTGGTGGCGTCGTCTAAGCCCGAGCCCCCCGACGCGAAGCTGACACCGGTCGTCAAGTCCCTGTCGGTCAGGCCGGGGCTGAGATACGCCGGCAAGAGGTCCTTGATGCCGAGGTTGGAGACCAAGAAGTCGGTTGCGAGCTTTCCGTTGGAAAACCTACCTGTGGGAATGTGGCCAGGGAAGTCACGGCCGTACGGAGGGTGGTTGCCCCGAAAGATCGTCATGAGGCGGTTGTTGTTGCCGGAGTCGATGGTCGAGTCGCCGAAAGCGAACACGGCGGGGATTGATGGAGGTTGCTCAGATGATGCCACGGTTATCAAGTAGAATGTGGAGATGATGATCATTATTATGGCGAAGAATACGGTGTTTTTGTAGTACTTCTCCATGGCCCTTTGTATTTTTTGCTTTGATCACAGATAGCTAATCACTATACAATTATACTCTAATAAGATTGGATTGTTAAAGGAATTACTTTGTAAGTAATGGAAAAGAGTGAGGGCCTTATATAATATTTAGATGGGCGTCGTCGAGTTTGCATCTGATTTGGACTGTATAAAAATCAGATTCTAATTTGAACTCTTGTTTTAATGAATATAACTAATCATTTATCTTTTGTTATTTTTTCCTCTCTCTATAAAATATAACGGAAACCCGGATTATGTGATCAAGTTTATCTTAATTATCTCCTGTTAGTTGTAGAACATATACTAAATTAATAGATTATCAATTCTACAATCCTAAGCGAGTATGGGCGTCATGCACCCTTAATATTAGTATTAATTAATTAATTAATTAATTTACTTTTACTTTTCTGCGTCGTTTATAACTTTGTTCGTTTCCACTTCCAATTCGTAGTTTTTTTTTTAAATTGTGTAAACAACGTTATTATCATGTTTCATTTTTTATTACTTTATAATCGCTGAATCAACTTCTTGTCGTTTTTAATTTTGGTCCTTTACCCTTTGTTGTCGTTTTTAATATGTTGTTTTTATTTTTTCGTTTGTTCTCTCATGTTAATATTTTCTGACTTTTCAGGGTTTTTACTGTTGTCGTTTCTTCTTCCTAGGTCCCTAATGTTATTCAATTAGTTGTCGTCTTTACTTTAATGTCGTTTTCCTTTTTTCTTCTTTTTCTTTTCACGTTAAGTCGTTTATGATTCTGGCGGTTCTAACTTCTAACTTTGTAATCGCTGATTGGTAATGGTGTCGTTTTATTTTTGTTCCTTTTCATTTAATATAATTCGGTTATTATTTCTGTAAAACTTTCAATTTAGTGTGATTTTGAGATGATTATTTAAGTTTCAGAAACCTTTCATTAATTTTAAAATTAAGAACTTATACAACCGCCAAAAAGTCAAAAACTAGGTAGTAAACTGCCAAAGATTTTAGTTGAGGGAGTTTTTTTGGGATCAATTTTCTGAAAGTCGGAAACCAAATTGAGACAACATATAAATTATCATTCTCAAGTGTGATTTGTGTCAATAACTAACATTTTTTTGTACAGTGAAAAAGATGATGAAGAATAAACAAGAATTATATGCTTGCTGTAATTGGCTTCAAGAAGTCTCATCTGGGTGAACCAGGAACAAATGGAACAAAACCCCGTCCACCAAAAACCGGTCTCATGAACTTGTCATCAAATTTCCTCCAGTAGTAGTGAACAGTTGTAGTCGGATGACTAATCAGCAGGCCTAACCTACTTCTTTTAGGGGGTGGCTGATTGTCTCCCTGCTCGCTTGACTCGCCATTTTCGATCAAAAACGACAGCCGTAGATCTTCCAGACTTGGCATGTCAGCCGCATCTGAGCCAGATGGTTTCGAATGCCGCAACAGCACAGCTTCAATCAGTGGCTTTGTTATGGAACCAAAGACCTATTTGCAGAGGGAACAGGTTTGAGAAAATTCCCATGCCAATGTTGAATAATGCAATACGTTCACTAACTAGCCCTTTTTTTTCTTTTTTTTTTTTATGAAACTAGACCGAAATTTTGATATGGAATACGAGACAGAATTTTCGATTCAAACAACATACATGACCAAGTGTTTTGAATTTGTGGGGTTCAGGCGTACAGGAAGACATACCACAGTACTAAACAAAACAACAATTATTGTACAGGTGATCATCAATGCGCTATCTTTTGTTGATGTCTTCTCAGATTCTGCAAACTGATATTTTAGTTGGTATAAATCAATATATTCCTAGAAGCCAAAATTCCTAAAGATATACATATATAGACTTAAAAACATCCTCAACTTACTTGGTTGTAAGACAAAGCAATAGTTACTGCACCTCTCATTAGGCCAGCCCACCATATTATGAACTAAGAGGTAAATTAAAAGTTAGTGAACTTTGGAGAACAGTGAAAAGAGGACAGTTAAGTGCTTAGATGCCTGCAATTTGTACCTGTTTTCTAAATCCAATTTTTGTACTTTCTGTTCTCTGAAAATAGTTTTTAATATTGGCAATTGGGAAAACAAAAGCAGCCCTTCCGAGTAAGACCATTGCAAACAATGTTGAGCTAACAGCAATTGAAGTTCCTGGACTGAATTGAAAAGAATACGATATTTTCAGGCATGACATTCTTTCTCTGACAACTGCTATCATATGTTGCTTAAAAGGATAATATCAGTTGATAAAAGTACTGAGGTTATCGATATTAACATACAAAATGCCAACTGATGCTTTTGTAATGGAATAGGGAGATTAAGCTTACTTTGCCTTGCTGCTTTTCCATTTGTCAATATCCAAGGCATCCATACCAACATAAAGGAATATGAACGTTTCTGCAATGAACGAAATTGTAGCAAATGCATGCCTGAAATTGTCGAAATTTACAGAGATAAGAAATTGTTTAGCAGAAGCCCTGAAATTGCAAAGCTTTCTCAACTCTGAAGGCCCTTTTGAAGGACTAAACAGTATCACATAGTTTTTTAGTTCTTACTTGGTTGTTATCCTTGAGCTTTCGGTAACATTGTGCCATGTGTAATGTGACATGACAATGCCGCAGAAGAAAATTGTCAAAATCCCACTAAGGTTTAAAAGCTGCAACAAGAACAAAATTGTTGATTTTAAAGTTCAATAACACAGCAACACATTAAGAGGATGTTTGGTAGAGAGATTCGTTTCCTGATTCGAATCATGATTCGTGGTTCGCTAAAGTATTTTCTCTCACAAAAAATTCACGTAAATCGAAAATAATTCAAATCACATGATTTAAATTCTCCAACCAAACGTCCTCTAAATCATGTTTCTATCAAATGCATGGTACCATAACATGATTTTTGGAATGAAAAAGAGAAAACTTTGTGATCCAACTTATCTACCTCCGCCAACATGTATGACAAATAAGCCATAAGCATCATAAGCGCAACTTCGCGATCTGTAGAACGCCTGTTTTTAAACACCAGGAATGTCTATTATCAAATTAAAAAACTTGAAAATGCATGATTTAGACAACCTTTATGTGCAGAGGCAACATGACAGCAAGATAATTAATGCTGTTCTTAATAAGTATACTGTGAAACACTCATTTATACCTTCCAAAATAAAGAGTTTTTATGATATATGCGCTTATAAGACCCACCTGAAAGATAAAGAAACACGTTAGCTAATAAATTGACTTGCAGAAACTACGTCTGACGATCAATTTTCCTTTAATCTTATTTGGTCTCACCAATGAAGATGTAAAGCTTACCGATACACCAAGAGCAGTACTGGTGAAGAAGAGGTAAAGGAAGGTCCATAACAACTTCAAAGCCGAGCCAGCGTCGATGTTGCTGAAATCTAGCTCTTGTACCGAGTAGAAAAGCACAATAGAGGTAGCATCATTAACTACACCTTCTCCAAACACAATACTGTAAAGAAAGGGTGTCTCATCTTGACTGAGAACCTTTTAGATGAGAGTCATTAATCAGTCATTAAAGTCATCCGTCAACATATATGTAATTTTGCTGTTGGATTTAAAGTTATAATAAGATCACCTGCAGTGTACAAACTGAATCTGTTGCAGACAATATGGCACCAACACCTGCAGATAAAAGCAGAACTCACCATATGCAAAAAGAAAATAACTAAATAAACAAAGATAGTAATTATTAATAACAAGTGTTAATAGTGGTCACCTAGGTAATCTTTAACATCCAAGGTTGAAATACCAATTCTTTTAAACAGCAAAAAAGCACCTATAAAAGTATTTCAGATTGAAAACAAGTTAGATTTTGATTGAGAAAAGATATAAGAAACTGGCAATGAAGTGGTTGATAGCCTAAAGATCATACCTAGTGATATGACACAGAATGAAATTACAGTACCGAAAACACCAAACAGCAATATTGTATTGAAGTTCTTGAAGAATTGCTTTTTCTTGACCTGAAATCTAAAACGGAAATGTGAAATTTAAGTACAAAAAGAGACCAATAGACAAATTAGTCCAAACCAAAGTGAGGCAACAAACTTGATGATCTAAAGTTTCACATCAAATTTCATTGATGAGATAGAGAGAAAGAGAGTATTACCCAGCATTGAAAATGATTGGGGGAAGCAAATAAAGGAAGAACAAATCCTCACTGAAAACCAATAAATGCGAGCTCTGGAACTTGCTCACCAGTAACACCACCCCTCCAGCACACAAACCCTGTGACCAATAACATATATCATATCTATTAGAAACAAACACGAGTAATTCTGATTTTTGATCAAACAAATTGTCCATAAAAGATGAAAAATAGTAGTCCTCAAGTTCAACTGCGCACCAGAAGAAGGGCAGTAATAGATTCGTTGGCCCAGCGGTTCTCTTCGAGGAGATGACCGATGATGATGCAAGCGCATAGAAGCGCGAAGAACACGGTGAGCGCAATGATGGTGTCTGTGCTGAGAAACGATGATGAGTCTTGGAGTGTTGATGACTGGCTTCTAATGGCTCCGAACGCCACCATCTTTTTTATTCTGTAACTAAACTTGGCATTCAAAAATCTGGCCTTTTTGAAGAAAAACGAAAGTTTTGTGTACCTTGGATTTAGAGTTTTGCTTTGAAATATCCGAGTTCTGTGTTTGATGGGTTCGTTGGACGTTTCTCCAAATTTTTAAATGGAGAGAAGAATGGTAGTTGATGTGGGTTCGGATCCTCTACAGCAAGATAAACTGTATTGACTGTACGTCTGATGTTTTTTCTTTTTTTTTTTTTTAAACTAAGATAGGAGGATTCAAACCTTGATCTCAATATTTGATGCAGGTTGTGGAATTGCCACTGAGTTTTTTGCTGGGAAAATATTACATTATTTTCATATAAAATTTAGGCAAGCTCACCGTAAGAATATAGGCATTTATAAATTTTTTTTTGGAGGGTCGTGTTCCAAAAAATGATGATCCTTCAAATTTAGGCATGTTTCCCTTCGCACAATCAAAATATCAAAAAACATTAATTATTTTAAGAAGAATTATTCAATACGAATACTTTACGAAAAATGGAAAATAGCGACGAATGCTTGTCTAAGGTCCAACCTATTTTCATTAATCTAATGATACATAGTTGGAATTTAATTATTTTCTTTTTCTACAACCTGTGGTTTACGAAATCGTGGAGTTGTCTAGATCTGACTGGTGGAGGTGAGGCAGTTGTAGGAAGTGAAAGCGTGGTAAAGTCTTTTGTTTTTAATGGGGCACGAGTGAGAACTGAGAAGAGATGTTTGCTGTAGCCGTTAGTTGGCGCTTGCTGCGTACAAATAGGCCATTCATTTCTCTTATTTTAATTTAAAATTTAAATTTTATTACAGTAAAAAATTTTCACAAACAGTTATATCTAATTTTTTTACTACAGTAAAAATTCACATAAAATCATATCTCAACTCGAATTAAAAACTCGAATCAACGAACTAAACGGGCCCTAGTTTGGACTACTCAAATTAAATTAATACCAAAATATTCAAACAAGAATACTAACGTCTCACTAAATCAAGATCTGTTATCTCATTTTTTTTTTATTTCAGTGATTATCTCTCTAATTAAATTTTAACGCATCATAAATTACTTAAATACTTTTAAGCATTATTCATTTCATAACTCAAATCATATTGCTACAATATTTTCTCACATAAATTTAAATTTAACTTTTTTATTATAGTGTTTTTCTCTCACATACACAACCAAGTCATGACTTGAGTTGTGCAAATGAACACACTCTTAGTATTTTGTTCTTATTCGTATGGTTAGATTTCTAAATTTAAATGACATTACAAAAAAATAGTGCAGAGACAACCACCAAGACAAGAAAATATGACAGCATATCTGGCTCCAAATGACCTCTTCTTCAACATCCTCACTCATAGAAGAAACATGTCCAAAAAAAAAAAAAGTTTTTTACGTGGATGCAAGATTGAATGTGGCTACAATATAAAGAAGGTTATTTTGTTTAACCAAATCCTTCCTAGGGAAATCTCCATCTCTTTCTTTGGTTCCCCTAGAGTTTCACCGCAAGATTAGTTGTTCGGGCAGAAATCTGTTTTCACAAAGCTTATAGCCAAGGACTTCTGATAAGATTAGAAAGATTTTCAATCTCCACGACAAAATTTAAATTCTTTTGACAGTGACCTGTTCAAAAAAAAAAAAAAAAAAAAAAAAAAAAAACAGATTTTCAATCCAAAAAACAGCTAGCTACAGAAGCGCTGAAATATCAATTACTGAGCTGGAGATGCCTGTATGATCGTTATGAATCTTCTGGTCATAGTTTGCCTCAGTGATGGTCTACAAAATCTGTGTTGTCCTCTATATTGTAGCTGCATGGTGAACATAAATTAGTAGCCAGCAGAAATGTTGGCTCAATGTCAAACACACGCGTTCAGATAGATTGGTTCACCCAAAAAAAAAAAAAAAAAGGAAGAAGAAAAAAAGTCTAACATTAGTAACCTGCTTGGTTCATAGGTTTGAACTGAACTTCAAGTTTTTGTGAGAGAAACCTCTATAACAAAAAGGTCTAAATTGTAGTTCAAACTTATGAAACAAATAGGCTCTAGAATTTCCAAGTATGTTATGTTCCAAATCGAGACCCCCAAAAACATTAAATTAGTATTGACCTTAACCTAGAGGATTCGGATGCGACAGAGTTGGTCAAGAGAAAATTTGTCAAAACAGTACTTGAACTCCCACTTGGTGTTTAGGAATTAGGTGTTTGTGGTCTGGTTACAAACCTGCACATGGCTATAAAACTGTCATTGATATAGCAGCAGAACGAAGCTTCATGCCGTCATCATCCCATTTGGACTGCGGCGCAGTTGCTCCAGCAATAATTGCCTTCACAATAAACAAGTAGAAATGATTACTTTATTACACACACGGATCAAGGGGATAACTAGATACATTAGACTAAATTTGGAAAGGACAGATTGTGAACCAGCAGGCAGGATCTTGCCATTTTAGCACAAGGATTTAGTAAAAACTCTTAGCATATAGCTTGTTATAGACTGGTTTATCCAGTGTTCTTGACAAGAACCATAGAATACAAGTCAATCTAATCTAATGTTGGCAGAAAATTGACTAGTGTTTCTACACTACAATGCACATGAACGATGAACACAAACCTTCCCACTATTAACAGCAGCAACCAGTGCTACATGCTGATCATCTCGGCCAAATTCATAGAAGTAATAAGTCCTGAAACATATCAACATATGAGCAACACGTTGAATGAGAGGTAAAACAAACATAAATTGTTACTCAACGTAGATAAACAGAAAAATCTCAAGTAAAAGGAAACCATAGAGATCAAGAAGGAAGTCCCGACATGCATCTCCAGATAACAAGTTAGATATGGTCATACAGTTATGTACTTATGTGAGATAGGTAAGCCTAGTTTTTCGTGATTATTATTGTGCCTATGACAGGACATTCTTATTTAACTAGAAAAGCTTAAAAATCATGATCGTTTCAACACATGAATGGTGAATTTACCTGTAGCCTTCTTCTTCCTTTATTTTTAGTGTCCGGGCAGAATATAAAGTTGCCCCACCTGCCATCGTCACATTGGTCGGAATTACAAGCAAAAACCAATAGAACAGAAGGAAGAGCCAAGATGAACAATAGGGAAAAAGCATGTAAATTCGTCTTAGACTAAGACCACCCAGAAAGGTAAATTAGAACAAAGATTTATGGCGTGAGAAAAGATCAGAACCAGAATTCAACCTTTATATACCTGGAATAAAGATTCTAGCAGCTTCTTTCAAGGAACCTAAATCCGTTACGTCAGTGGCCTCTAAAAAGGTGATTTTGAGTTGATTGGTAGGACGAACTATGACACTTAAAACCTCAGATCTGTATCAAAGAACGTGGACAAGAAAACAAAAAATAATAAACATATAACGTCCAAAATTAAGCCTCAGATAACATAAAGGACAAAACTTATAGAAGAAAAGAAACTAACGAAGACAGAATACTAACTAAGGTTGATCTCCACCAAACTATTAAAAAAAAATCTCATCAAAACTTTTCCTTTGCTTTCTTTCCTTTGCTCAACGTGGGGCAACGTTTTCACGTAAAAGCTAAGATTTAAGGCATTCCATTTACACTTGATTAAGAAAAACGAAGATTAGGGAAAATTCATAAGAATTACATACCCATCAGGAGATGCAAAACGAGCTGCAAAAGTCTTGGGCTTTGCCTTATCTCCGTACAGAGACAACCCAGCATCGAAATCCTATAAATGGCAGGAAAAAAAAAAAGCAAATCGTAAATTGCAAAACTCTGAGGAGCTAAAAACAGAAGAAACAACCAAAAAAAAAAAAAAAAAAAACAAATCGCAAATTGCAAAACTCTGAGGAGCTAAAAGCAGAAAGAAACAACAAAAAACAAATAAAAAGCTCGCTGTATCTGGAACAGTGAAATGCATGAACTTAACTCTTTAACGTGACAAAATCTTACCATTTTTACCAGAAAGAACTGAACTTTTATTTTCGCCGAGAAGAAAGAAAAGAAATTTTCAATTGAAGAACAACAAAAATTGGAGAACAAAACACAAAAAGATCATAACGATCGAAGTACCTCGGGCTCCATAATGTCCTCGAACTGAGGAGGGATCCGAATGGCGAAGCCATTGCCGACGAACTGGAACCAGGATTTGGTGTTGACGATACCAGAGAGCGAGGGTTTCGCCAGAGCCGGAGCCGGAGCTTGTTCAGAAGAGCGGGCTAGCGAGAACTGTTGCGGTGCAAAGGAGATGACAAACAGAGAAGTGATTTTGAGAATCGAATGTCGTCTGGAGGTGGTGGTGATGGAGGAGAATGTGGAATTAGGGTTTGGAGTGAGCAAAGAAGGGATTTTGGGGAAGACGGGGTTGGGGGGAGAAAGGGAGAGAAGAATGGCCATGAGAGAATGAGGATAGTTTCTTTCATGGTTGCAGAAAAATTTTGGAGGCAGGAAGATAATGTGGGGACAGGGAGACTGGCTTTTGAATGCTTGCAGAAAGGGCAGTTTTGGTATTGTAGAAGAAACGATATGTCGTTTTTATTTTTCAAAGGAAAAAACGAGGACGTGAACGAAAATATAGGAATGAATATTGTAATCCCTCAATATGTGTAATTACTTTTCCTTACAAAAAATTGTGTAATTAATCACTAAACCACATCTTTCTCGGGAAAAAAAAAAAAGAAACAAAAAATCACTAAACAACTACTAATAGGTTGGTGCAGCAGTGAAAAATATATGTTTTTTTTTTCTCATTCTCAAGATGCCTTAGGATTTATTACTCGACAATCTCACTTTAAAACTTACGTTTGATTAATGTGTTGTGCAAAATATGTGGTAGCATGAGGGAAAACTACACTCATATTTTAAATAGAATTAAGTTAGTTTCTTTTTGTTACATTGATGGACTAGTTTTACCGTTTAAAATTTTCAAAAGTGATGAAGGGATGGAGAAGTGAGGCACCAATAAATGAGAAAAAAATCACAAACAACGTGCTTTCTTGTTAATGTTAATTAACTTTTATTATATCTATCTATTTTATAAAAATGCTCACAATTAACTTTGCTATCATTACTCTCTAATCCTGACAAAAACGACAGAGACTTGGTTACCCAAGGAACTCTCTTTTTGGTTTATGAAAAGAAAAGAGAGATTTTTTAAGAGAGGGAGAGAGAGAGAGAGAGAGAGAAATTTTGCTGCTGGGACCAGAATACCCTCATGGCTTTCCATGGTTGATAAAAGACTATACGTTATCCTGACTCAAATTCAGCCAGCCAATCCAACACAAAACAAATCCAAGCCACCCAAAATAACAGCAAACAGAAAAACAGAAAAAACAAGATACATAGAGAAAAATCATACACAAACTCTCTCTCTCTCTCTCACTGATGGTTCAACTTCATCACTGCTGAAATCTGTTTGCTCTCTCCCATGGAAACCATTCTCTCTTCTCAATCTCTCTTCCCTCTCATAAACCACAAATCTTACTCTCCAACAACCTCTTTGTCCCCTTCTCTCCATTACTCCAGATCAAATTCTCTCTGCCTCCCAAAACCCATTACCTCAAGCCTCAAGAAAGAGCCTTCTCACTCACTACTAAAACCGCCCTTGTTTTCTTATGCCCAACAAGGATTAGCAGCTCTTGCTCTCTCTCTAGCGCTCAACTTTTCTCCGGTTCTCTTGCCTAGTACTGGCAGTGCTTTAGCATCTGAATTTGATGTCCTCTATGATGGACCACCCAAAGAATCATACGTTGTAGATGATGCCGGAGTTCTTAGCCGCGTCACGAGGTCGGATTTGAAGAGATTGCTTTCTGATTTGGAGTCGAGAAAGAACTTCCGCATCAATTTCATCACTGTTAGAAAGCTCACTGTAAGTTATATCATGTTCAACCTGTGTTTTCTCTCGCAAAAATTTTGAATTTCTGTTCAAACCGATGAACCAAACGTTTATAATTGAGATTGTGTAGTCAGCACATGTATTGTTCATACTTAGCTGAGTTTATACTTAAGCCGTCAAGAGTTTTATGATCACTAAACAATGACAATGTAGAGAGTGTTTATGTTTTGTTCCTCAAATGTAAGAAATCTTCGGAGTTATGAAAGCAAGAAGGCAAATACTTTGGACTAGTGGTCACGAAATGTATTGAACATTGCTTTAATTGGTTTGTAGAGCAAAGCTGATGCTTTTGAGTATGCTGACCAAGTTTTGGAGCGTTGGTATCCCACTGTTGAGGAAGGGAATAACAAGGGCATTGTTGTGCTGATCACAAGTCAAAAAGAAGGGGCTGTCACTGGTGGTCCTGCCTTTATCCAAGCTGTTGGAGAAAACGTCCTTGAAGCAACTGTATCAGAAAATCTCCCTGGTAAATCTGCCTTCATTCTTCATTCTCAAGTCAGCATTCCACTAGTTGTTAGTTCCCGAAAAATTATCCCAAAAGTGGTTTCAGGCATAGCTTAACGGTAAATACACAACTTAGTTTTCAATGTTAAGATCAAAAGTCTGAATCCCTCACCACCAGTTCAAAAACAAAATAGTCATAGGATGGACTTGGTTCGTAGAGTATCGGTCAAAACTCAAAAGAATAGTCAAAAGTTGTCGCAGCATAGCTTAGCGGTAAATCAGCAACAATGTTAAGGTCAAGAATTCAATGCCACGCCACCCTCCGTTCAAAAAGGAAACCAAAAAAATACATATATTCAGAGGATGTACTTGATTCTTTTAGAGCCTTGGTCCTCTTTTGTTTAAAGAAATCAAAATGTCACTTTGTTTGGCTACTAGTTCTGAATGTTTCCATTCATATATGATTTTGGAATTGCAGTCTTGGCTACGGAAGAGAAATACAATGAAGCCGTTTTCAGCAGTGCGAAGCGGCTCCCCGCCGCCATTGATGGGCTTCCAGATCCCGGGGGTCCTCAGTTTAAGGAAAACAAAAGGGAATCGAATTTCAAAAGTAGGGAAGAGACAGAAGAGAAACGTGGACAGTTCTCCCTAGTTGTTGGTGGCTTGTTGGTGATTGCCTTTGTTGTTCCCATGGCACAATACTATGCTTATGTCTCCAAGAAGTAAAGTGAATATGACAATTGTTCCCATGGCACAATACTATGCTTATGTCTCCAAGAAGTAAAGTGAATATGACAATTGTTCCCATGGCACAATACTATGCTTATGTCTCCAAGAAGTAAAGTGAATATGACAATCAGATTTGTCTCTGTAGATTATTTCCCGTGAAAGAGACCATGTATAACATGAAGTTATACAGATGATCTTGTTTAAAGATTGATGAGAAACTTGTATTCAGAGGAAAAAAGGCATGGTGTTTGTTAAATATACAAGACACGGAAATGAAATTCGGTTCTTGACTTAGCCAATTGTTACGTTTCTGACATCTTAATATTAGTAAAAAGTTGGGCAAGAACAAAATATATTAAGAGTAAGTCTTAACAAGCAAATGAAAGATAAACAATTAACAAGATGAATTGCGAGCACTGCATTATTTCTGGCTTTTTTGGGAAATAAAAATACATTTGTCAGAATTTATTTGGAGATGATGGCTTGGAATTATTAGTACATTATAAAATACTGATGAAAAATAAAGAATTAAATAATTAGGAAACAATCATTTTATGTCTTTAGAACTTGAGCTTCAGAAGGAACGGCATTTTGTCTGAGAAAGGTGGATCGGAATATTTTCCTGTGAGTATTTGTGAAGAAACAAACTGGTTTGCAGCCTCTGTGTAATGAATTCCATCCCAACTGATGTAGTCAGAACTGTCCGCGCACCCTTTGGCCGTGACCGAAGTCCCGTTCAAGATCTTTGTTTGACCGCAGGCAATTCGAAAATCATAGTTCAATGGTGGACCTCCATATCCGCAGCAAGCCATAATAGGTTGTTCAAATCCTGCAATCACATTTCGTTTAACAAACTTTACCATAAATAGACTAATCATGGTTCTGGATAGAAATAAGTATATACCATATTTGGTGTAGTTTGCTATGAGGTTCGATTTTATTGTGTAGATATCAACATATGTGACATTTGCATCTGAGAATTGGCCCTCCAACTTTTTAGATAGAGCATGGAGTTGCAGATTGAACAGTCTAGCAGCTTGGTTGTGCTTGCTAACACATCCGAGTTCATCAAGCTTTGATGGATCGGTTCCGAATCTAAGAACGTTCTGTGTCAAGCATCCAACAGGACCAGTGTTGTGTATCCAAAAATTCCTTGCGCCATTGTCATATAGTCTCTGAAAAGTAAACCAAACAAAGCAAGAAAGAAAAGCACAAATTCAATTCAGTCTGAGAAGAGTTTATGTTGTTTAAATGAAACGACAATTTATTCAATTCAGTCCGACCTTTATTCCAGTTTCAAATTCTACTAAAATTAATGGAATGGAGGCAATAATCTGATCGAGTGTTTTGGAATAAAATGCACCAGCAATGTCATTCTGGCCTACGTCAAACATGTAAAGTCCCTTATCGAAAAATTCCTCGGTTGGCAGATACTTGGCAAGTTTCTTACCTAAAAGGAATCAAACAAAGGTTCAGATTTCTTTCGCGTATCTCTCTACCGGAAAATCTTCATGGCTAATGGATAACATAAAAGAACTATGCATTAACAAATGATTTTTTTTTTTGTTTAACCTTTAGCTAGCAATTCAAGAACCCGGGCTTTGAACCGGAGAAACTGAGACACCTGAACTCCGAATGAAAATGGACTAACTGATGTTGCAGTTGCTGGGAGTATGGTAGATCCCGCGGCTGCAAAATTGCACCCTTTTCGGAAACTCGGCGTGCCTATTGAGTCCAGGTAGGCATTAAGGAATGGAAGTTCCATTGCGTCCACTGCATCATTATCCTCAAAAGATTAAGGAAAAAACAAAACAATTTTAAAAGCATCATAACACAACAACAAAAAAAAAAAAAAAAAAAAAACAGAGGAAACATGGGAATAACAGAGGAATGTGTGATAGAGTTTTATGAATAAAAAAAAAAATTACTGAGAAAATCAGTGATGAGACGCCCATCACAGTATCTCCCAGATGGGTTGTGGAAATAATTTTGTCCATTTGGAGGGTTAAGGCTTTCAATCCCAGAAGAAATCAGACCACCGGTATCAGAATTGGAATCACCAAAATTGAAAACAGCAGGGAAGTTAAAGTCAACAGATTGGGAAAAATGCAAGGAGAAAAGAGAAATGAAGGTGAATACGGTGAAAATACAAGTCTTGGTAGCCATGGCCAATCGCTAGAGAGGTTTGTAGATGTTTGGTGGGTGGTTTCTGATCTTAAATCTAAAGTACCAACAACTGCAATAATTCTAAGAAATCTCCTCATGATAAGTCTTTTGTCCAATTGTCCTTGTGGGCCTCATCATTGGCTGTTGTATCTTTGCTTTTAGTTTTGTAGAACCGAAGTAAAGACCAGAAGGATAAAAAGTTACCCTTACACCTTCCATATAGACAGTTTGATAGTAAAGAGCAGTTTTTTTAAGCTGGAAAAGTAAGCAACAACCATTCTTGGTATAAAATTTATTAGCTTGTGTGTTGTATCGTGTCAAAATCATATCAAATGAAAATTACACAAAACCCATTAAATTAATACAGCATAACCCGACCAATTAGATTTCTTTATGAAATGTAAAGATTAAGAAATTTACCGAGAAAGTCTACAATGAGACGGCCATCACAAAATCTTCCATTTGGGGTTTTGAAGTATAATTGGCCATTGGGTGTGCCAAGTTGGAAGCCCAAGCCAGAAGCAAGCTCACCAGTGTCGGAGTTTGAATCACCAAAGTTGAAAACCGCAGGGTAGTTGAAATTTACGGAATTTATTTTAGGTGAAAGAATAAGGAACAAGGTGATTATTTGGGGGATCATTGTCTTGGGACACATGGATAGGATCTTGCTCTTCACGTGTATGTTATCAAGTAATGTACCACCTACCAAGACAATATTGTGGCTTGTTATTATATAACATTTTCTGACAAGAGAAAGTTTGGAGGTATATATGGCAATGTGGGGTACAGTGGAAGTTTGCTTTGGAATTTGGGAAAAGGCAAAATAGGAGCCCAAAAGCAATGTCGTTTTTTTTTTTTTTTGGTTTGTTCAATTACCATTATGTCCTTGTGCAATTTGATTAACTAGTGGCCCTTTGTATATGCTACGGCTTCCTAATTGTCTTGATGTCTTTTATGGACTATGGCTAAAACGCAATAAAATTGGTGATTAATTTTCTGTTGAGTGATAATTTAGAGGGGCACATTTGATATCATTGGGATTTGATTGGAATTGAAAATGCAAGTCACGGATGTAAACACCATTTGGCAAGCAACGGGTAAATTTTCCTTTTACGAGTCGAATGCCAATAGAAATCCTTGCACGCTGAGAAAAGGCAATACAGTGATTTTAAAGGGAATAGCCGATAGACTTACGACGTGTCGTTTCAGACCGTAAACGACAGTAAACTTTATACTGACAAATGGCATGTCGTTTGAGACCATAAACGAGACTCTCGTTTTTCCTTCATAACAAACTACATCAAATGTCGAAGTATTAAAAGGTTTGTTGTTTGTATAATCGTAGAAACGACAGCAAACGTCTAGATAATAACATGTCATTTTCTCAAAGAATACTGTAGTTTATGGAACAAAACACTTTTAACGCTACAAACGACATTAACTTAAAAGGAAAATGATATGTCGTTTTTTTTTCTTCGAAATAAAATGTTTGGTTTCCATATAAACGGTAAGTAATTTGTAATTTCCACCAAGCGACAGTGAATGTTGAAACAAAAACGATGCGTCGTTTATATATATATATATATATATATATATATTTTTCTTTTTTTTTTTGAGGAAAAGTTTAGACAGGTGATATATCATATTATAATTTTTCTAATATGCTAAAACGACAGAAAACCTTGGATGACAGGCTGGGGGACTTGAGAAAAAATGCTAAACCGATCAAATCACTCGAACTAACCAATTTCATACGGTTTGGTTTAATATATCTCGGCCTCGTTCATTTCACCGATTCGAGTTTTCAATTTTAAGTTTCTACAGTAAAAAACTCTCAGAAAATATCACATCTAACTTTTTCTGCTACAGTAAAAAGCTTTCATAAAATGTTATATCTCAACTCGAATTAAAAACTCGAATCTGCGAAGTGAACGAGGCCCTCATAGTTTGACTTGGTTTGATATTTTTTGTAAATATCGTTCCTTTTATCGATTCGAGTTTTTAGTTCTAGGTTTTTATAGTAAAAAATTCTTGAAAAATGTCACATCTAATTTTTTCTACTACAGTAAAAAAAACTCTCAGAAAATGTCATATCTTAACTAAAATTAAAAACTCAAATCTGTAAAGTGAACGAGACAGTTTTTATATGGGTTCATTGTCCAAACCAAACTAACATATTTATTTATGAAATTTCTTTCACGTATACGATATATAATTCTAAATATATAGTAAATCAGCCTTCATTTCATTGAACATTGTAAAGTTTATATGAATTATTCAAAAAACGACATGTCATCTTTGTGCACACGACAACAAAATGTTTTAACTCAGAATGGGAAACTTCATGTCGTTTTCTTCCTGAAACGACAACGAACTACGGAGTAAACTGTAAATACCCTCCCCTCCCTCCGGAGAAAGCTTTACTCAACTCATAGAAGCAATCATGGCGGACGAAAACCTCAATCCGGCGGACCCTCCATGTCTGCACTTGCTCTCAGCTTTCCTCGCCATCGAGCCCACGGACTCCCTCATCGCACTCGCTCGGTATCTCCCCCGGCGTACTTTAGCCGAATGCGGCGCATATTAGCGCGATTTCTTCTTCTTCGTCGTCTTCTAGGTTTTGGTCTGGCTATTAGATTATTGAGTTGCATTTTTCTTCTAATTGTAGGGTTTGTGGTGAAGGATCGGTTACAGAGAGAGTACAGAGATTCATTTGGAGCCACTGCATAAGCGAAAGTGTAGAGATTACACCTTTATGACACTCTTTATTAATAAATAGATAAGAAAAAAAAAAAAAGCAATTTGAGTTTATTCTGTTTATGTTTCTCTCAGGATGGGAAAATTCACGCGCCTTATTTGAAGAGCTTTCTGAAGAAGCTTATAACTGAAGCTGAGCTCAATGATTGCCCTGTTTTGGACGAAATTTATGAACTTTATGCTCATTACATGACTCAATTGAAGGTATAAATTGATTAATATATGCTATAGATGTTCTTTCTAACAAATTCCTGTTTTTCTTCTTTTTTTTATTTTTGTTTTATTTTTTATGTTGTGTTAGGATGGTGTTGCGGGCAAAGAAACTGCAAGGATCAACAAATGCATTTCATTTATTTTTCCCAATGGTAACAATATTGATTTATGTGGTGTTGCTAAGTGTATTTGCATCTTTTATTTGGTTGATGGGTTTGCTTTTGTTTTTATTTTTTCAGAATGTTTACAACTTTCAAGTTGTCCCAAGTCAAGGAAACTGCTGATTCCGCTCCAATGTTCTCTTAACATGCTCGAAGGAGATACGGGGTATGTTTTAAATTTTTTCCTTTTTTTTAATGTTCTCTTTTGTACTATTAACTATGTTTGATGTCTGTAACACTAACACCATTTTTTAGCTTGGTTGAAAGAGAAAAAAGAAACACTTGAAAGACTTGTGTTTGATGTTTTCTAATCATTGTTGGATAAAGACCTACTTTTTGACACTTTGCGTGCCGTTTTCCACTCGCATTATTATGGATAATATGATGCTATGCTTGTGGCATTTTACATGTATGATCTATCTGCGTCCTAATTCATTATCATTATTGAGTATCCTATGAAGAAAGTTATATTCTTCTTGGTTGCATCACATCAAGTACGTGAACTGAATTGATGTGGCGTTTGTTTCATTTTAGGTGTTCGGTTTGGCCATCAAGTCTATATTTGTCAGAGTGCATACTTGCCTTTCCGGAATTATTTTCTAATAGATCATGTTTTGAGGTAAGTTATGCAACATATAACCTACCTCATAGTCTGACTTTTTTCTTCCTTTTTTTTTATTTTTTTAGGTTCGAACTTGGGGGTGGATGGATTTGAACATGTGTGGATTTACTGTTAAGTTATGCTTGCAATCTCTAACGGAGTGACTTTCTTGTGCAACTTATCTCTGCAGTTCCTTCTAAATTTACTCGACTAAGATCCATTAATCCTATCTTAAATGGCGCTTTTTTTTCCTCTTTCCATTTCTTGTACTGAATTATGGAGTTGCGATTGGCTTATCATGAGCTAAACAGGTTGGTTCGGGAGTGGGTTTGGTTGGAATTTGTCTTGCACATGTGAAAGCCTCGGAGGTATGCGTCGAATGTTCTCTTGTTTTTAGGTGGATCTGTGGTCTTCCTCTCTTTCGTATCTTTTCTTTAGCTCTTAACAAAATTGTTAACAAAAAGAACAATTTATTTAATCATCTCTTGCTTGAAAATAAAGAACTGTTGATAACTTTATAATTTTGTATTTGATATAGGTGATATTAAGTGATGGTGACATGTCAACTTTAGCAAACATGAAAGTTAATTTAGAAGCGAGCCACCTGAGCATTGGAACTGATGTGCAGAAAACAATTGAAGACCCAAAAAGGGTGAGCTTTTGGTTCAATCATTTTCACACATTTGTGAGGGATGAAGGAGAAGTCAGAGATTTTTTAGCCGATAAAATTATGATTTTTTTTTTCGTATTTACAATCTCAGGTAAAGTGTATATATCTTCCATGGGAATCCGCAGGAGAGGAACAACTTCGAGGCTTTAAGCCAGATATTATGTGAGTATTGCTTTTGTGGAAATGCCAACCAAACATATGATGTGGTTATGGTGCTAACTCCCAAGGTTTTCTCCAATCAATTAGAAGACAATTGTTTTGATACATATTCCCACGCATTGTCTCAAGTCCCTTTGTTATCATTTATAATTTTGAAAAATAATCACGATATGGGAGACGAAGTTGACAGAGTTAATTTGCCTTAGAAAGTTGCATATCGTTTGTTCAATCATGTAGCCCCACAAGTACTGAAGTCGGTGTTAATTCCCCTTGTTCTTCTCATCCTGCAGTATGGGCGCCGACGTTATATATGACCCAGTATGTCTCCCACATCTTGTTCGAGTACTTGGCAGTCTTCTAAACCAGACAAAACCTTGTTCCGAGAAGCAGAACGAGAACCGCCACGTCTCTTTGCCGGAAAGCACTTGTGCCACCAGGGACATCTTCAACGTCGCTAAACAAGGAAATGAAGATAGCAGCAACGGATTTGAAGCTTTTCTGGGCAAAACGGAAACAAATGGTGCTTCCAGCGTAGCCGTAGTAGTGTCAAGGAAAGGCCCATTGGCTCTTATTGCTTCTGTTATTCGCAACGTTGACACATTCAATTACTTTCTTAGTTTGATAGACAAAGCTAGCCTTACCATCACAGATTTAACTGAGACACTAAAGCCTATGAACCTGCTTCCTTACATGCACTCATATAAAAGATCCGAAATTCGACTATTTATTGTGTCATGTAAACACTCGAGCTAGGCTAGCCTTGGTCCTTACAATCAAGGGCCTTTATATATATACATATATATATATATATATAAATTCATAGCCATACTAGGAGATTGGAGAAGCTCTAGTATGTGTTGGTTTTCTTCTTTGAGTTGGTAATGGTAGCTTCTAAATCAAAGGATATTTAGGTGATGTTTGGTTTATAGATTTAAAATTATGATTTATAATTTTAATTTTTAAAATTTAAATTTTTTGTAAGAGAAAAATATTGTAGTAAAATTAAAAATTATAATTCTAAATCAGACAGAACACTTAAAATAAATGTTACCTTAATATTTCACTTGATAAAGCCCGTTCGGTTCGCTAATTCGAGTTGAGATGTGATGTTGTGTGAGAGTTTTTTACTGTAGTAAAAAAATTAAATGTGATTATTTTTGAGAGTTTTTTACTGTAATAAAACTCAAATTTTAAACTCGAATCAGCGAAAAAAAATAGGGTCACATTACTCTGTTTAATAATTTAAGTCGTCTGATTCGCTAGCTTGTCTTATAGTTTTTACTCTGCCGAGGTTATGAAGTGGTTCACTTTCAAACTAAAAATTGCGTCATGAACTAGGACTCTGTTTTTTTTCAATTGCGTAAAATAGGACTCTTGTTTTTTCGGCTTTTTCTAAAATGTTATTTTAATAAATAGATTGGAAAAATATGTATACTTTTCCATTCATATTAGTTTGAAAAAGAACATTATACCGCTCCTTGTGTCACGTCATTTCCTTCATAATGTGTTCATAAATTATTTCGGTCATTCATCGGTTAGAAAATAATACCATACATCCTTCATCTATCACATCAATTAGTGCAAAACGGGAACAACTAATTTTCTTTTTTTTTTTTTTTTTGGTAAAATAACTTTACTTTTCGCTAGCTAGAATTTTCAGAAGTACTATTTAGAAAAGAGCTTTTAATAATATCAAAAAGGTGGATATCATCTGACAAAGTCGTTTTCTTTTCTTTAACAGAAAATGTCTTTTATTTCCTGTGGTCTAAAACATATAAATTTTTCTTTTAAAAAAAATTGAAACAAACAGAAAATTTCAAAAAAAAAAAAAAGAAAAAGATCTGGCGCCGCCGCCAGCCCACCCCCGCACCCCACCGTCGATACAGTAGCTGCAGGGGTGAGCTGTCAGGATCCGATTGGCTCAATCTGACAATAAACTAAGTACTGTAACCGGAGAGAGAATCTTTGGATTATTTTAGTGGCATACGGAGAATAAAAGTACTGTAACCGGAGAGAGAATTATGCTGTCCGACTCTGACAAACAAACCCAATAATCTCCTTTCCCTCTCTCCTTCTCCCTAAAAACGACGAATCCAATGACGGCAACGCTCACCCAATGAACAATTCAGTATAATAAAAATCATCAAAAAATTAACTCTCTCTTGTTTGAACAACGAACAGTACTTTTTTTTTTTTTTTTTTAGGAGAATCTCTTTTAAAAACACAAGCGAGAAGCGTGGCAGTGTGAGTAATCCAAAAATGGCAGAGCAAAGAAAGGAGGAAGGAGAAGTGGAGGTGATTCATTCATGGTCTCCTCCGAGATCACTCAGTACCAGCCTTACGTACTCGTTTGCCCAGGTCCCAATTCTACTCCTTTACCTTCCCATTTCTTCTTTCTTTTTTTTTTTTTTCTTTTTTTCTTTTTATTTTTTTTATTTTTTTTCAGTTCTTTAGTGGGTTCAGATTCGAGTGATAAACATTTCAATTGGGTTTCAAATATTTGTGTGTTTCTCTTGTTTTGGAGAAAGTTTTGGAAGATTGTTGGATGGATGATTCTGCTGAGGGCAAATGGGAAAAGAAAAGGAAAAGTATTTTAAACTTTTTGGGAAAGTCTATGAACTTTTTGGGTGATCATAATTGCGAGTGAGTTTTGCACTAATTAGTATGTCCAAATCAAGAATCACTACCATGTTGCATGAATTTAAAAGTACTAGAGCTGCCTTTGAAAATCTTCTGTTTCATTGCAGAATGGATTCTTAGCAAGTGAAACAGTGAGGGTGTATATTTGCAATTAGAAATAAAAAAAGTATTAATAATTTTTTTTAAGTTTGGGATCATTTGGGAAACCATAGCTTAACTTTGTTTTCTGTAGCTCTAAATTCTGTTATGGAAGACAAATAATAATGCTTATGACAAATATAGATTAGATAATAATGCTTTCTGCAGCCAAACCAAGTTTAAATTTGCAAGTCAAGCTTCTTGATATGCAAGTCTCACGTCTTCTTTTGTGAGCGATTAACTAAGTTTACTTTCAGTCCAAAGATGGGATCTTGATTTTTCAGTATAGTTTAAAACACAATGGTTATCTGCTAATGTGCACTGCCCTAATGTTGCTTTGGATTTAAACCAGAGGGATGATATGGAAGTGCTCGATGAACCCCTCTACGCGAATTTTCTTCGGGTGACAGGTTTTGATAGACCCTATAGGGAGGAACTACTATCAACAATGGTATTCTTTTTCTCTAATTGAGATTCTTGATTCATGATATGTTAAGATGTCGTTTTTCCTCCTAAACATTACCCTCTTCTGTTATCTTCTTCTCCTTGGATATTGAACTTATAATTGTTTGTCTTCTTTCCTTCTTTTAACAGGAACCTGATGGAAATAAGGTTTTAGATACGGTTATTTCTGGTCCAGGAAAGAAGAAGTACAGGTTCTGTAAGGTAAGGGACCGTGATTTTTCAACATAAAGAAAGAAAAATAAAATTACTCATATTCTGGTACGGATATGATTATGAATCAGATATTGCCAAATATTGTCCCTAGATTGACCTTGTTGTGATGATTTTTTTGCTCTGTTGTATACAATGTTCCTACGGTCTACAGCATATGGCAAAGCAATGGGTGCCTGGCTTGTCCAGTGATTTACTTAAAAAAGGAAAGCACTTCATACTAATACGCAATCCACTGGATATTTTGGTAAGTTGTTAGATTTTGGGCTCGTTTGTTTCATGCGTTTAATCCCATGATTTTGATTCTACTACAGTGTTTTCCTCTCACAAAAAATTTGAATTCAAATGCCAAAATCAAGAATCATTGGTTTAAACGCATGAACTGAAAACTTGATCTGATATGTATTCTCAGCCATCCTTTCACAAGGTGGTGCCACCGTCCTTCCTCGAGTTGGGTTTTGCAGACCTGGTTGGAATATATAATGAGCTCGTAGCATTGGGAAAGCCTCCACCTATCATTGATGCTGCAGAACTTGGACAAAATCCTGAGGTGTTGGAGCTCTCTAAATATGTGTGCTTTAACTTGAAATATTTGTGTGTGTGAATCATAAAAAGGATCATACGTTGCTCATGGAATTACCTGTTTAATAGATTTCTTGTCAATTAGAGATTCCTAAGTGTATCTCAACATGGTAAAGGAACGAAGGCTTTTTGAGTTACAGTTAAAATGGACCTATGTAACTGCAAGTTTGCAGCCATATTTTCCAGTCTCACTTCGTGTTGTTTATTCGCAGGCTACGTTACGCGGTCTTTGTGAAGATCTGGATATTCCTTTTCAAGCCTCAATGCTCAAGTATGTAATGATATTCCTCAAATTTTTTGTCATAATTAAATCAATTTTCACTCATAAACTCTTTGGCTATTATTACACCTCTAAGTTTAAGGTGGTGGGATAATATTACTCTTAAAAATCTCTGGGAGATTGGTCGGTTCATCCAGTTGAACCTCGCTTGCAATTATACCATAGATTTGAAGAGTTTTCTCTTTGATCCTTACTTCTAATTTTACTTAAATTTATTATAGTCTCCGTGGTGTCTATAGTTGTATGCTACTTTTTCTGCTATTTACTGTTATTTGTTTTGTTGCTTTTGTTTCAAAACTTCTGTCCTTGGAATTTATCCAAAATCCGTTACTGTTCCCCATATATATATGTGTGTGTGTGTGTGTGTGTGTGTGTTTTTTTTTTTTTTTTTTTTTGGGGACAAATGCTTGGTACATAAGGCTATCAAACTTTTGAGAAAACATATTGTTCTTCCTTTTCTTTTACCTGGCTCTATGTTCCTTTTTCTGTAATTGCTAGAATTGGCATGATGCTCTTTAATGTGCATGACAAGTTTTCCATCCAAAAATATTCAGATGGGAAGCTGGTCCGAAACCAATAGATGGAATTTGGGCTCCCTGGTGGTACAAAAGTGTACACAAATCGACTGGCTTTGAACCACCAAGAAAGTACCCCATGGTATGTTGATCGTGTAAAGATTTTCGTTTTGCTAACGCCTTCAAATTTATTTGTGAGTTTCTATGTGTCTATTATTTGACTTGGTGGACATTTAACTTTGCTCTACTGTCTTTGTTGAGAGACTAATCTCAGCACCGCCACATTTTTATTCTCTGCTTCTTTGACTGTTTTGTATTTTTGATGTATTTGTTTGCTTACCATTTTGTTTTTCTACTCTTAAATGATCTTGTATAAGATGTTTAGACCATAGGGGCTTAATGGCTTTTGTTTGATCGTTCTCGTTTTAGGCTTTTGTTTATCGTGGTCATATAATATCAACTTAGTATCTAAGCGAAATGATGCTTTCAACTGATTTATGCTCTATTCACCTTTTCAGCCATTTCCACTTTCTCTGTACGATGTACTGGAGCAAAGTCTACCTCTGTACAATTTTCTTTGGCGCCATGTAAGGCATACATCGCACCTCTTGAAATCCCCCTTGCCTACTCCTGATCTTCCAGTTCCTGCCAACGCAAAGCTGCTTGCATGGGTTGGTGATGAGATTCTTCCACGAGACAGTGCAAAGGTACCTTAAGATGGGGGCATTTTATGACCAGCAATTGAAAACTCGAACAGATTTATCATCTGCTAATATCTATATCTCTCTTGTCTACCTTTCACCCACATTAGGTTTCTGTGTTCGACTCTGTTGTCCAAGGAGGTGATTCAGTTTGGGAAGGACTCCGAATTTACAATGGAAAGATATTTAAGCTTGAAGAGCATTTGGATAGGTCAGTGAAAAGGGAGCTTTGATAAATGGTGATGCTTCTTCAATATTAATTTGACCCGTGTATGAAGATACCTTGCTACTAGTAAAGAGAAACTAGAAAATTTAAGTTCATTTAATGAGAAACTAATCACTGTTTGCCATATGAGCAGAGCATTTAAAACTTGCAATCACAAAACTTTTTTCCTCATCTTTCTTGGAGTACATAGATATATAACTTGGCTGCATTTCCTTGAATCATAGATACTACTACCATCACGCAAGGTTGTGATAATGTAATCATTATCATTATATTGTTATCAAGATAGAATGGAAGAACTTGAATGTATTTTTGTTGACAGGTTGTTTGACTCGGCAAAGGCTTTGGCTTTCGAAAATGTGCCCACTCGTGAAGAGGTAAGAGTTTGTACGCTTGATTTTTGGCCGGATGAAAAGAAGTTTGCTTCACCGGTTGGTACAATTTATTTACGCCAGTCTTTGTGGGAAAGGAATTTTCTTCATTGATTTTTTTTCCTGTAAACTTGTATGTCAGTGACTTGTTGCTTGACACCAGTAGAGTATTTTACACTTGCAGGTTAAAGAAGCTATCTTCAGAACTCTTATTCGGAATGGAATGTTTGATAATACACACATCCGGTTAAGTCTTACTCGTGGCAAGAAGGTATGTTGAGAGCTTATTCAGCACCTTTTTCTCTCCTCTTCTGAATCTTGCATGCACGTGCTTATAATATAAAGACATTTAGATAAATAGATCACAGGATTAAAGGATTAGTGCTGTAACTGTAAGACAGCAGTAATAGAGGGAAATGGTATTACTCCTCTAAGGAGTGGGACGGAGCCCCCACTTTCTATGTGAATTTATAAAAATTGATCTAAGTTTTAGAAAGATTAATATCCTTTTTTGTGCATCTATCAAGATTCAGCAATGTACTCATTTTGATGGTTGGATTATATTTGTGTACTTTCAGGTTACTTCTGGCATGAGTCCTGCATTCAATCTCTATGGTTGCACGTTAATAGGTAAATCAATTTTTTTATTATTTTTTCTGCTTCATGTAGTGATGACACTTGATTATCCTGCTGATCAATGTATATTGCCGTGTATCCCGTCTACGCTGAATATTTCTTTACTAAACATGCAGTGCTTCCTGAGTGGAAACCCCCTGTGTATGATAATACAAGTGGTATAACTCTGGTTACAGCTACTACTCGCCGTAATTCACCAAATGTAAGTAAGATTGTTGCTTCCCTTTTTATTTTTGTATTCAAGTAAATAGGGGGGATGTGGGGGGGGAAGAAATAAAACTTGATTCCACTGTCTACATATAACAACATTGCCAGGTCTTTTCTACGGCTGTCAAGTAGAAGAGTTTGTCATTCTAGTCAGCTGCTGACATTGGTTTTTTTATCGTCTTTTTACCAGAATTTGGATTCAAAGATTCACCACAACAACCTCCTCAACAATATACTTGCAAAGGTAGCATTCCATTCAACAACTATATTTCTTTATGGTGCTACTAAAGACTATGATAATTTTCAAATTTGATACGATACAGTCATTCTGATGCTCACATAGGTGATTGCTGACTGGTCCGAACTCCTGAATTTATTAGCCTTTTGAGATGGACTTCACTTTTCAGTATATGAATTTTCTTGATGGAAGGCTCAACCATTAAACCTTGAGTAGTTAATTGTGTGCATGTGCATACATAATAAAAGGGGCGTCATTTTCCTATGATGGTAGTAACGTGTCAATTATTGTGAATTTCCTCTTGAATTAATTTTGACATGCATATTGGATTCATCAGATAGAAGGCAATAACGCAAATGCTGGCGATGCAATTATGCTTGACAAGGATGGCTACGTCTCAGAAACAAATGCAACAAATATTGTAAGCTTGTGTTTTTGCTTTTCATGTTTCATTTGGAAATCGGTGGTTGCGCTCTCTAAGACTTCTCACTCTGTAACCTGACACACTGATTTCTAAATTTCATTCCGGTCTGGGAAAAATTCTCTGTGAATAGTCATAATATCAGAAGATGAGATCAAGTTGCCATGATAATATGAAGTATATTTCCTTGCATTATACAAGTTTTTCTCATTAATTCCGATCTTCCCAATTGCTTCTCCTTTATGCAGTTTTTAGTAAAGAAAGGACGTGTATTGACACCGCATGCTGATTACTGTCTTCCTGGCATCACGCGAGCTACTGTACGTTGTTTAAGCTTCCAGTCTTCTTATTGCAATAAAGTTCCGTTAACTGTGAGCCTATTTGTATGATATTAGTATCTCAAGAACGTAGGTGGACTACATAAAACCTGAAAATTCAGTTTCAGACAAATTCGATATGATGTGCTCTTTGGTAATAACCAGTTTGCTTTTTGAGGTTGTAGGTTATGGACCTTGTGGTCAAGGAGAAGTTCGTCTTAGAGGAGCGTAATATCAGCCTTTCAGAGTTCCATACTGCAGATGAGGTTCTCCTGCACCGATACATTTATACAAATACATTTTGATAACAACTTCAGAATTTCAATTATAAGAAAACCAAAAAATGATGACTCTAGAATCTCAACGAGAAAAACCCACAAAAAAAGTATTAGATTAACAACATATCACGATCTCAAGAAAAGTTCTTGACATCTTATATGTATGAGTGTTTAGATAGGAGATATTTATTTTGCTCTTATAAGGCATTAGTATCCCTTTTCTTCTATTTAATGTCATCGCTCACCAAAAGCATTGTTTTCCCTTCAGGTGTGGACTACGGGGACTATGGGAGAACTCACTCCTGTGAGTGCTTTGATAATCAATGTTGCAATGATTTCATCTTAATGTACGCGATACTTATAATTTTTGGAATTCATTATTAGGTTACGAAAATCGATGGGCGTGTAATCGGAGATGGAAAAGTAGGGCCTGTGACTCGACAGTTGCAAGCAGCTTACAAAAAGCTGACAGAAAGTTCAGGGGTGCCCATACCAACATATTAAGAGACTTAAAATCATGATTGCTCGAAAAGGTGTGATTAACACATCCTCATTTTCCTACGTGGGCTTTAGTGTTTGATATCTAAAATTTGTTTTTTTTTTTTTGTAAATAACTTTCATGAGTCCTTTTAAATGCTGTGAGATTTACCAGGAAAAAAAAATGAAAAACTTTCGCGAGATTCTTATGCAAAAGGAGAGAGAAATAGAGTGATAGAAAAGAAGGATAACCGCCGGTGGTGGTGGAATGGCGGTAAAGTAAGTCCTACTTGGAACCAGTGCTTCTATCCACCTAAGATTCGAGTCAATGCAGCACGTAAAAGTCTGCCCTTTGGCATAGACTCTGTGCTGGTAGACTCTGAGCCTTACGCTGATAGCGTTGAAGGCTCACGACGCTTATCATCCCATCGGCGGTGCCAGTAGACTCCTCTAATAGGTGTTGGGCCGAGGATGTGAATACACCAAAAAAAGAAAGGGAGAAAGAGGAAAATAGGCAAAACTTGAGATGAATTAAAATTAATAGGTCAATAGTTTACATAAGTTAATAAATAGGTCAAATTACTGTTTTCGTCCATAACTTGACAAGTTATTGTCCATAATTGTCCATAACTTGTCTGGTTATGAACCATAACTTGACAAGTTTGTCCATAACTTATCTGGTTATGAACCATAACTTGATAAGTTATGGCCTATTAATTTCTATAACTAAAAATTGGCCTATATACTTTCTTAAGCTTTTCATATTGGTCTATTTTCTATTATTTTTCAAAAAGAAAAGAAAAATAACATGCTTTCTTCTAGTATTTTAAGTTTCTTGTCATTCTTAACCAATAATAAAGAGTTTTCAATGGCAGGTCTCTTTCACTTGCTTTGGGGCTAGCGGTGAAGATGTGAGACCTTGCGTACAGACAAGTGAATAAAGGAGCAGTCATCCATTTGGAAGCTTTATTATATTTTTCTTTCCATCTGCGTTTGTCTTCCGTAAACGACTCAAAAATCAAATAAAATCTGATTTAGGGCATGTTTCATTACGTGCTGCAATAAAAATAAGATTTTCCTTTCAGCATTATCCAAGCCTGCTGCGGTTTCTTGTGCATTATCACTTGGAAATGTTGCACTCTGTTACTGCTGGTACCTTGGAACTCGGATTGCTTGTTCAAAATCAACTAAAAATAAACTCGGAATTCTAATTGTATTATGATGTCGTTTCTTTATTTTTTAAGGTTTTGTCGTTTCATTTTTCATCCGCTGCTTTTTCTTTTTCTTTTTTTTTTTTAAAGAATTTGGGAAATATAATTAATCAAAAATAATAAAGGCACGACTAGTTAATGGCTACACAATTCCATTCCGTTATTTTATATTTGTTTTTTTTTCACTTTTTATATGATTTTCTGTGTCGTCGTTTTAATTTTACTGTCGTTTACTTTTTTGTTGTTGTTCCAGTTTCTAGTCGTTTGTCTTTGCATTATCGTTTCTGAAGAAGTTTTCTTTTAAAATTTTTATCGTCGTTTCTCCATATATCTAGGTTAAATATATAATTACTTGGGACAAACCAGTTTATTCAAGATATTTACCTATACGCCAAAATTTATGGATAAAGAGGGAAATAACATATTTAATAGTATGTTTAGTAAATTACAGCATATAATTAATTGTCACCAGAGCTGGCCGTTGGAGATGGTCACCAGAGCCGGTCATAGTGAACTTGACTATTGGAAGAAGAAGAGAGAAGTGGAAAGAAAAATTAGGAGTATTTTTTTAGTTTTTAATAATATTTAAAACTTTAAATATCAAATTATACTATAATCTACTATTTTAATATGGTAAATATACTATAATAAAATTATACTATAATCTAATATGGTAAATGTGATATTTAACAATTGCTGAAGACGGCGGCAAGAAAACAGTTGCTAAAGCCGGTTGTCAGATTTTTAAATTAATATGGTAAATATGAAATATGTTATATGATGCATTTTCTCAAAATTTAAATATTATTCTCTTAAAAATATAAATATTGAATAAGAAAAATTAATAATATGTTATAATTTAATATTTTTAAAAAAAAAAACTATTCACTTGAAACATAAATATGAAATATGCTATATGATGCATTTTTTCAAAATTTAAATATTATTTCCTTAAAATATATAAATATTGAATAAGAAAAAAGTAATCACTATTCTTTTCCATCTACTTTTCCTGCAAAAAATGCCACAATTAATCCTATCATTTAAAATATGTATTAATTTTATCCTAATGATTTTATTTTATATATCTAATCGAAAGAATATCATTGAAAATGTATTATACTATTTTGCTTTAGGTCTTATAATCTACTCGAAGGATTAACGCCTTATCGGCCAGCCACCCATGCATGCATGTAAAGTAACAGAGACCATGCATGTATTAGAAAAATATTATCATTATTCTTTTTGTCACTTCTTTTATTACTCTCTGCATTCACTGTTTCACATTTAAATTTCATTAACATGTTATATTATTATTTTAAAAAAATGAGATAATAGAGTCTACGTGTCAAACAATGCATGTAGAGAGTGACAAAAATAGTGATGATAATATTTTTCATGTACATATATGTTTTCATATCAGTTTCCTTGCACTTTTGCCACGCATCTCTTCGACTTAGCGTTCTTTTCAAGAGAAAGGGTGCGTTTGGTAGATGATTCTGATCCTGATTTAGAATCAGTATTTGTTTAAAGTGATTCTGAATCATGATTTTGAATCATGATTTTGAATCAATATTTGGTTTGGATGATTTTGAATCATGATTCAGAATCTGATGTGATGTTTTAAACTAGCTCAAATCATGATTCTAAAATCACCACTGACTCAAGGTGATTCAAACCCCTGATTCAGAATCATAATTTGAACCCAAAATCATGAATCGTGATTCTGGTTTTAGAATCATGATTAAAATCATCCTGATTTAAATTCTTGTAGCGAACGAACCCTAAGTTTAAACACGAAAATACTCCCATTAAGAGAGTGTGAAGAAGAAAAAAGGGCATATACGGCATCTTTCAGTGGAATGGCGTATAATAGTATTGCGTTTCTGCAAAAAGATGCTCTTAATTAAAGATTGAAGATGGACAAACAAATGATGTCCTAATTACTTGGCCATTAAAACAAGCGGCCACAAGCTTTCGTGCGCAATGCACACTCATATCCAAATTTATTATTGATAAAAGCTAAAAGTACCTTCCACTATTCTTCAAAATGAAAGATTTCTAGGTTAGGCTTATATTTCTTTTATGGCAACGAGCTGGTTGCCTTTATGTGGTGAATGCACACTTCGTTCAATTTTCTAATTGTGCATCATCTTTTATAACCATTGCTAAGTGCTTGCCTATTCAGCATTTTTCACTACATTCCCATAATATATAATATGTTGCATGCGCCATATAAAAAAATTCCGCTATTAGAATATCAAATGTGAGAAGAGATCACTCTAGATATTAGTGATTAAGTAAATGGATAATCTAATAATAAGTATGAAGTAATTATAGACGTATATCTAATGCTGTAAATTTAGACGTATGCTCTCGCTTATGCTTCTATTCTTGGAAATCAAGGGAATGTCTACTAATTTATAACGCTCAATGATGTTTGTTTCTTTTATCATAACGGCTAATAAGCTTCAAAAATGGAATACTTGCATTTACCAACTCTTACAATGGAGGAAATAGTATGTGTCCAATGATGTATACGACACATATCAAGTAATGGGTCGCAAAAGAATATTGAAAATTGATCACTAACAAGATAAATAAATACCACGGCGATTATTTTGATGACAATTTTCTTGCATGAACCGCTATAAATACCCAAAATGAGGAGGCATGTGTCCTCCACAAGCAAATGAAATAATCAATTCCTTCTTTTCCCCTGTGAGCTAGATATCTAGTTGCCAGTGAAACACTTTCATGGCTTCCATTGGAGCTCGTGACCAGAACTCATCCTACCACGTCGAAATTCCAGCCCATCCAAATGCCATGGAACAAAAACAACAACGTGGTGATGACCACGTAGACTACTCCCAAAGGGCACAGTGGCTCCGAGCAGCCGTGTTGGGAGCCAACGACGGATTAGTTTCTGTTGCATCGCTGATGATGGGAGTGGGATCAGTCAAAAAGGACGTCAAAGCCATGCTTCTCGCTGGCTTTGCTGGCTTGGTAGCAGGGGCTTGTAGCATGGCAATAGGAGAGTTTGTCTCTGTCTACACTCAATACGACATTGAGATGTCTCAAATGAAGAGGGAGATCAAGCCAGAGAGTGGAATGGAGAACGGGGTCGAGAAGGAAAAGCTGCCAAACCCGGCACAGGCTGCATTGGCATCAGCAATGGCGTTTTCAATAGGAGCAGTGGCACCATTGCTGGCGGCGGCGTTTGTAAGTGAGCATAGAGTGAGGTTGGCTGTGGTGGCTGTAGTGGCTAGCGTAGCACTGTTGGTGTTCGGAGCGGTTGGAGCAGTGCTGGGAAGGACACCAGTGATGAGGTCTTGCACCAGAGTGCTGGTTGGAGGATGGATGGCTATGGCCGTCACTTTTGGGCTGACCAGGTTAATCGGCACCACTGGACTGGAAATGTGATCTCGCCAAGTATCTGAAGAAGTTGCTGCTGCTAGTGTTAGTGTGTCCCCTCAGTATCTGAAGAAGTTGCTGCTGCTAGTGTTAGTGTGTCCCCTCAGTATCTGAAGAAGTTGCTGCTCCTATTGTTGGTGCTGCTATTGTTAGTGTGCCCCCTCAGTATCTGAAGAAGTTCCTGCTATTGTTAGTGTGTTCCCTTTCTTCGTCTCGCTCAATCTTCATGCTTATTTTCACTTTTATTGTACCTGTGTTCTTATCTGGTTGTAATTGTGTTTATCGAATGCTTATTTTCACTTTTATTGTACCTGTGTTCTTATCTGGTTGTAATTGTGTTTATCGAATGAGGTTTAGTTGTAATAAAAAAGTGCTATTATTCTCAGCTTAAGAAGGGAAACAAAGACTTAAACCTCGTTCATTTCACCGATTCGAGTTTTTAATTTTAAATTTTTACAGTAAAAAATTCTCAAAAAATATCACATCTAACTTTTTCCACTACAGTAAAAAAAACTCTCAAAATGTCACATCTCAGCTCGAATTGAAAACTTAAATCCGCAAAGTGAACAAGACCTTAATTAATTGCCGTGGCTAAAAACAAAAGAGCAAAGAAGTTTGGTTGCTCTAATTGCAAGATTGGTAGTACAACACTACGGACTTGGGTGCAAACGCATGATTCATGCTATTACAGAAACACACTCTGTGAGTTATGTTGTTACAAGGGTGGGTCCATTGCAGTAACCAGCCTTGACACACGTAAAACAAGAGAATCGATAATGTGGGACATTTGAAAAAGAAAATAATAGTGGTTCCAAACATAGCCTACGCAGTAATTTCACACTTGACAAGATATATAGTTAGAAACCCTCCACCCCCAAACTATTAAAAAAAAAAAAAATGATATCATACAGAATAAAAAGGAGAGAAATTGATATCTAAATGATGAGGCAGCATGAAAAGCCGGAAACAATTTCAATGGAAGAAGGCTAGGGCTTTCATGATTCATACCTGCAAAGTAACAATAATAGATTCTAGGAGTAAATGAACAAAATTATTTCATTGGCGTCTAGCAAATATTTAGGGATCAAGACGGCAATTTTCCAAAAGGAGGATCGAGTTTGATGATGAATGCTGCTCTCAAAGTGAACAAGAACTAATGTCGAATCCTTTTGTCTCAGCAAACAAGACCAAGATAATGCAGGTGTGCAGGGAAACAAAGCAAGACCTGATTTTCTCCCCCCCAAAGTGCAACGTGGAAAGAAGGACCCATAAAATGAACAAAGGGATATACAGCAGTTGATAAAACTCATCAAGAGTTTCCACACAAACTGCCACAGGTTTACGCATAGCGGAATTCCCTCATCAGTGCACAATTCAGAAGATTCAGAATGGTTTAAGTCCAATCAAATTGCAGAGGACTTGTTGCAGCTGAAAAAAACTTTCGAATTTTAAGTTTAAAACCATGCATGCCCAATTAGTAACAAAGAAAGCCAATCATGTATCCAAAAAGACCATAACTAGCCAAGCGTGTCCTGCCAAAAGGTTAAAAATATTAATATAGCTGGAAAAATAAAGCAGAAAAAAGCATGCATAAAAAATCATCAAGAACAAGATGTTACCCGTTTGACTCCTTTTTCTCAGTAAGATACCGAAAACAGGATAGCTAAAACGGGCATTCTACTTTTAAGACCAGTTCTTCCAAGTGAAAGAAGCAAACTCCAAATAACAAACCCCTCATCATCATTCTCGGAATAACTACTACAAGTCAACCTTCCAATACTGCAATTGCATATGGAGGATGGTCAACGGGAACCGGGTAGCAATGACATGGGTACTCAATAATGCATGAAGGGTAGAGAAATCAAGCAGCAGTAGCGCAAATCACAGAGTATAAGACCAGATTGGAACATATCATGTGTCAAGTAAGCATAAGATTGCACACGACGAAAACTTCAAATTCAGCATTTTAGGAACAAAAAACAGTTGAACACTTGTGCCAAGTTCGCATTTCAAGTACTGATTTACTACACTGATTCCCCAAGACAATCATCACAAGAAACATCTTGTAAAAGGAAACTCCAACCCTTTGCCAACATTGATAATGAACGGCGCAGCAACAGTAGTTCCTCGGCTGCAATAACACAACAACATAGTTCCATAAGTATCAGATTAACAGTTACTAAGATAAAGAGTAAAGCATATATCACATACCAGTTTTATAAGCAACTACTATCCCGAACGAAAACCTCCTCCTGTGCTCCTACGTTCATATGGTCCAGAGCGATCACGACTAAAACGATCAGCTCCTGATCCTCCATGGCTGCCAGAATCTCTATGGCGCCCACCAGATCGATCTCCATTTCGGTCAGGACCATAACGACTGCCACCACCATTTCCACCATACCTGTCATCTCTACCACCACCACCACCACCACCACCACCACCACCACCATACTTGCCCCCTCTTCCACCTTCACTAGGACACTCCCGAGCAAAATGGCCAGGTTTGCCACACTTGAAGCACTCTCCACCACCAGATCCACCACGTCCAAAATCACGCCCACGGTCACGACCACGATCACGGTTGCGGTCACTGTCGTAATCTCTACCAGAACCTTGGTGAGGCTGAGCCTTATCAACAGTAATAGTTCGTCCATCCAAATCCATTCCATTCATTGCTTCAATTGCTTCTTCCATAGCTTTCTTATCATCAAAAGTGACAAAACCAAATCCCCGAGATCGTCCAGAGAACTTATCAACAACCACCTACAACAAATAATGCTCCTTTAAAGTTCCAAATAGTATCACAAGAACTACTTGAAAGTTAAACTAGAAAACACTTGAATAATCAGCAGCCGGTTTGCAGTAAACTACATCAAAACACTATATTCTCACTAAATTACTATATTTTGATAATACAAAATAATATATCTTAAACCAACATTGCTGCAGGTTTCCCTTTTGAATCATTAAACTGTATAGCAGTATAAGGCATTAAAATCATCCAATCTAAATACAGAGTACTTAGCAGTCTCAGGCCCGACAATTTCAATTTGCAACAGAAATGCGTCGTAAAGAATATGGTTACAACTTACAATCAAATTATTGATAAGGTTCGACATAAATACCCATACAAACTCGATAAAAACGTAAACAATTGACCAGTTACCTTGGCCTCGAGAAGCTTTCCAAACTTTTCAAATGCATCTTTTAGACCTCTATCAGAGGTTGACCATGCTAGGCCACCAATGAAACAGCGGTACTCCAATTCCTCCGCCATTAATCAAGGCTGCAAATTTCATAAAAAAAAAAATTTTCTGTAAGAACATATATTTGCTTACAAACTACCAGTACCAATACGCAACAACAGAAGTAAAATCTAAGAGGCCAATTTCACATGATATTTAATATAGACATCACTTTCATCACATATAGGCAATAAAAAATAAAAAATTTCAGAATTTGACAGCAAAAATAGCGCAAACAACTCCCAAAAGTATTACAATTCATTAATATTTCCACGCATATTACAAACAAGCGTCTGTTAGAAAAACATCGTTCACCAAACACGCTTGTATGTCAATTAACAGCATAAATATAAATTTCTAATCATCAACAGTATAAACGCAACAAAATAAAAATCAGATCTGAAAACGATGAAAACAATTGCAAAATGATAATAAAAAAGCACTACTGGCAACAAAAGCGGAAATTAAACATGAAACACATCGCCAATTGAACAAAAATCAACGACAAAAACCTCAAAACGGCAACGAAAAATACAGAATCAAATATAAAAGGAAAAAAAAAAAGTAAAAGAGGATTGAGACGGCGTACCAAGAAGAGATAAGAGGGAAAAGAAGACGATTGGATCTGAACGACAGAGAGCGTAGATTGGGTTGCCCAAATCCCAAGCACAAAGACACCAAATAAGAAAGCAAGCAGGAATAAAACTTTGGGGGCGAAATAAAACTTTGGGGGCGAAGCGGAAGGAGAATAGAGAAGATGATGGTACTTGTAGTATATCGGTAGGGCAGTGACCGGGTCAACGGGTCATTGTTGGATATCAACTTGGCCCGCGTTTTATTATTGGCCCGCTTTGGCACAAACGCGGGCCTCTGACTTGTAAGCCGCGCCGCGGGGGCGGCAACCGGGATCTGAAATATCGATACTACTTTAAAGCCCGTTTATAGTTTTAATTCTGTTATAATATTTTCGTTCTCATACAAAATTTAAAATTTAAATATTAAAATTAATAATTATAAATTTCAATGTATGAATCAAACAAGTTTTTAATGTATATTTGTTATATGGGTTCTGCTACATTGTAAACTTATAATTTTAGTTCCGCTACAATATAAACCTATAGTGTTACAGTCTTATTTTCTCACAAAAAATTTTAAAAGTCATAATTAAGAATCATGATTTAAAGCAACGAGCCCTTAATAAACTTTTATTTTTTTGAAAGCTACTTTGATAAATTTAATAGTCATTACCAAAAATGAAAATTTTTTATGTTAGGGTGGTCATTTCATATAGGGGTGGTAATTCGTGTCACGTCGTGTTTTGATCAGTTTTTTTTTAAATTTACAGTCAACCCGAACACGACCCGTGACACTTAATTTTTAAAAAACCGCAACACAAACACAACACGACCACTTTACGGATTGACACGACACGATACGACACAAAAATGACACGCGACATGAAATTGACCCATGAACCAGAAATTGACACGAAAATTGTATATTTTTATTTAGTTTTTTACATATTAAAAATAACTTAAAATTCATAACACACTAAAATACAATCACATCCATTGAAATTAAGTAAATTATAGTATAAGATTTTAAGTATAACTATCATGATATTATAAGTTCATAATAAAATAAAAAATATGTAATGAAAAATATATGTATTTTTTTTGTTTTTTACGAGTTTCATGTCGTGTTCAGGTTAGGCGAGTCCAACCCGAAATTGACCCGTGTTTTTCGTGTCAATTTCAGGTCGACCCGAACCTCTTTTTTCTCAACCCTAACCCGCGAAATTCGTGTTGTTTTCAAGTCGTGTTGTCGTGTCGTGACCCATATTACCAGCCCTAATTTCATATGTAAGATTATGCAGGTCTTGATATTATGACTAGTGGATCTCAAAGTTAACATGTAAATTTGTGAACCATATTGCCATATAACATTGTTTAAAAAAATTACATTTACGTGTTATATTGTATGCTAAACAATGTTATGTTGTTATAGATATTACCTAAATTATTTATTTTAAAAATCTTGTTTTTAAATGTATCTACTTCCATAAAATTATTATGTCTGTTCTTAAAAATGATGTTCTCATTTTGTCTTTGGCGTATATTATAATTATGAATTGTTGATACTTTATAATAATAACCACATCTGTATATTGTGTGCAAATATTTCCAGCCCTTTTAAATTTCTAATCTTATTCAATCTTATTTAATGTCATAAACTTATTACGCTAATGTTTTCTTAATTATTAGAGTGTTGTTCAATTTCGTTTATTGTAATAGTGAACATTGTTATAAAGTTGCAATTTTATGATAAATGATCGTATTTGCATATCATAGACAACATTGCCAACCTTTTAAAATTTATATTATTATTTTCTTAATTTGAGGCGGAGGGATTTGAACTTATAGTAGTGGAATTATGGGTAGTAAAAATTATGGGTGAAATTACGGATAGGCTAGGCTTGCACTTAGTGCTGGAACTTTGGATGAGCCGCCCGCGACCACCCGAAAAAATTGAGTTTTTACCCGAGCTCGACCCGCCCGAAAAATTTGGGCCGCCTACCCGAGCCCGAATTTCGCCTTGAACGGGCCGCGAGCTTGTAATAGGCCGCCCGAGCCCGCCTGATTTGCCCGAATTTTTTTAAAATATTTTAAAATTTTTATAATTATTAAGTTAATTTGTGTTAAAATTACGTAAATTCAAAATCAACATTCAATAGACATTATTAACACAATTGAATAAATTAATCATGTATATTATTGATGTATTAAATTCATAATTCATGATTGTCTCGTTAAAAACCTTACCAATAAAAACCCAATTGGGATAAAAACTTGGCAAGGAAAAAAGAGTGCAATCATTTTGTGACGAATTATATATTTTACAAATTTACAAAATTATACAATTACAAATACAATGTCAAAAGTAAATACATATTTACAAATTACAAATTTACAATTTAATTTGAAGCTGAAGGATCGTCTTCAAAATTAAATGTTAATCGATTAAATTCATCAATTCATTCTTGGCTTGCCGGCGAAATTGTATCCTGTAAACGTTGATCGGCTCGATCCCAATCCTTAATGCAAACCAAGGCTTCAACAATATCCCTTTGCAATGCATTCTGGCGTTCCTCAAGTATTCTTCATGTCATACTGAAGGCTTGTTCGGATGAAACAGTGGAGACTAGGATAAAAAATATATCCATTGCCAATCGAGTTAGGATTGGCCAAGTTAATGCCCGTGCCTTCTGTTGGGAATAGTGTCCTAGAAGCATGAGATGTAAAAAGATATTTATTATTTATTTAATAAAATAGTTTATTCATCATTTTATGTGCATATATTTATGAATATTTTATGAATATCAAATAAAATTTCTTGATTATTTATGTAACCTTAAACATGGTATATAAGTGTTGTATACGAGAGGATAATGTTTAAGGATAATAATCAAAAGTAATTGTTCATAATGAATTTAATTAAAGTTCAGAATCTTTAATTAAAACATTATTAATACATGTCATTCCCATTTAAAATGGAACAGTGTTATCCGCACTGTTAATATGGCGAGATATTGAATGAGTGTATTTCGCATAATGAGATTATGTGAAACATGGACGCAGACACAATATGAATTTCTAATTATTTCTGTTAAGTATAGAAATTCTAATTGAGTCTACCGATAGTCATATATAGGATGATCTTAATCCTGAGTTCTTAACAAATTCCTATTTATGGATTTATGTCTTTTGATTTACTCGGTACGGATTCCGAGACCTTGAATCCTATTCCTTGTATTTTGGAGACATAACGAAATAGGTAGCTGGGAATGTTATTATACGAGATGGAATGGAGCGGAAGCGCGTGTACAAGGAGACACTAGTGCAATAGAAACTCGGGAGAAAGAGGAAAATATGCCAAGATTTGAGATGAATTAAAATTAATAGGTCAATAGTTTACATAAGTTAATAAATAGGTTAAATTACTGTTTTTGTCCATAACTTGACTAGTTATGAACCATAACTTGACAAGTTATTGTCTATTTTTGTCCATAACTTATCTGACTATCAATCATAACTTAATAAATTTATTCATAACTTATCTAATTATGAACTATAACTTAAAAAATTATAAACTATTAATTTTTATAACTAAAAATTAACCTATATACTTTTTAAAATTTTTCATATCGGCGTATTTTTTACTATTTACCGAGAAGTACTAGCACAAAAAAGCGCACTGCTAGTGAGGCTTTGGGGTTTTACATCAGTCTTGGCATTTCAGTTCCTTCGAGTTCCGTCATCAGTTGTCGTTCCAGCGATTTCGGAAGGAGAACAACAAGCGATTGAATCGAATCGAATCGAAGAAGATGTGGTACTTGTGCGTGTTCTACCACAGATTGTTGGACTACAGGAAAGCCGAGGTCGAATCTCTCGCCCACCTTTTCGGAACTTTCGACGCCGACGACGACAATTACTCCCTGGAATGGAGGCTTCCCCAGCACCACCACTCAGATTCCCCTTTCCACTTCGTCAATCTCCCCTCCGAAGATATCGCTCGCAAAATCGCCAACCGAAGTAATTACCGTTTTTCCATTTCCGTTTCTTCTTTCAATTTGTTCTGCGACTCATTGGAGCGTTTTTTTTTTCTGTGGGTTATTGTATTAGGTATACTTGTGAAAGGAATGTATGAGCTTTGGGGAGAAGGCAGCAGCTACGAGGAATTGGAAGAGGCTGTTAAGAGATATCCGGAGGAGCGGAAATTGCCCTACTTGGATTCTGGAAGCACTTTCAAGATCAATGTCGATAGCTTTGGGAAGGTCCTCAGCTTTCAGGAACAAAATCAACGCATGCAGAGTCTCACTTACATCCCTTTCAAGGTTTTCCCTTCTTTCTTTCCCCACTTTTGATGATTTTTCGTTATATATATATATATATACATATATATTTGTTCAGATAGGAGTAGAATACCGGATGCAATTTTGCGCAGTCTTTTTAAGTGTATTTATTAGTATGAATTGTTTCTTATTCACATCTTTTTTTTTTTTTGGGTCGAAATTTGCTATTTAAACTTGTTATATAGTTACCGGACATTTTCATTTGGGTCCTTCTATGGTGAACTCCCGACAATTGTGCTTGTTCACTAGTCTATTGTAACTTTTATAACTTCACCGCTTTTAAAATTCACAAGTCTGTCGTAAGTTATACAACTTCAATATTTGAAGTTAGTAAGTTCTAACATGAAATGTGCAAGTTATCGTGTTCTCTGCATGGTGTCCGGAATTTTTCTTCCAGCACCATAAAAATTCAATTATATATATATATATATATTGGTAATCTGTGGCTGCCTGTGTAATTTTTCTTGCTTTCCTTTAATGATGCTTTTGATTGTTTTGTAATTCTCCATTGTCACAATGCCTTTTGTTTTGAAAACTGAAGAACATGGCTGTTTGGGTGGCGTTATTTTAATTTTTAACCACTGATAGATGTTTGTGGTGCTTGATATGTTACAGGGTCGAGTTGATTTGAAAAATCCGGATCACAAGTTTTGGCTTATGGAAACTGATGATTATGGGTCTAATAATGGGCTTCCGCCAATAGTTGAAAAAAGAATCTTTTTTGGTCGGGAGATTGGCGGTGCAGATAGAAAACTCATACCGACTTATCAGTTAAAGAGCCGCACCTATCTTGGGCCAACTGCCATGGATGCAGAAATGGCTTTCTTAATGGCCAATCAAGCACTGGCGATGCCAGGGAAGCTTGTGTATGATCCCTTTGTTGGCACCGGAAGCATTATTGTTGCTGCAGCTCATTTTGGGGCAATGACTATGGTCTGCATTCCTTTCTCTTCTTCTTTTGTCTCTTTATTTTTTTTTTTAGTTACTTATCCTCTCGAGATGTTTGTTTGCTAAAAAAGATATAAACTGGTAAACATGAATGATTTTTCATTTATACGCTAGCCATACAGATAGTTCCCTTTCAGTTTGGACTGATGTAAATTGTTCAGGGTGCAGACATTGACATCAGGGTCGTACGTGATGGCCGTGGTCCTGACTGTAATGTCTGGAGCAATTTCAAACAGGTGAATGAATCTGCTAAATAATTATGATCCATTTAACTCGAAAAAATTGTTACAAGTATCACTAGAATGGTTTAAGATTACATGAAAATAAGTTACAATTATAAAAAGTTACAATGTGCAGCGGTTCTGTTCATTAAATGCTTGCTAAGTCATCTTTGAGGCTTGACAAAAAAAAAATTGTGAATAATTTGTTTTGCAGTATGGATTACCAATGCCAATTGCATTGTTAAGGGCAGATAACAATCTTCCGCCTTGGCGTCCGGGGTTAAAAGAGGTAAGCTTACCCTGTTTTATTGCATATTGGAGTGATAAACTCATCAAGCTATAGGGCCCGTTTGATTCACGCGTTCAAGCCAGTGATTCTGATTCATTGGCGGGAAGTTTGTGAGAGAACCATTAGTGTGAAATTTTTGAATTCAAATTCCTTGTGAGAGGAAAACACCGTAGTAAAATCAGAATCATAAGTTTAAATACATGTCAAATGGACCCATAGTGATTCATTTTTCATTCAATCTTAGAGACCTTAGTGAAGTGGCATATGCATGTACTCTTTTTGTTCTACATGTTGTTATGTCCATTACTCGTTTTACTTTCTACTTTATATCCAATTGAAATATTAATGTCGGTCTTAGATATTACCTCTGTGGTCACAATTGTGCTATTTTACATACACTCTCTCTGAGAAGAAAGTGGTTGGTTTGAACTCGGAAGATTGGTCATTGATGTATAAAATCTTTCACCTTCATGGGCCATGGGTTTTCTTTCTTACACTTTCTGATCATCTTCTAACAGGACCATTACTAAGTGCTTCATTATGTTTCCTTGTTTAAAATTCTTTTCTGTTCATATAGGTATTTGATGCCATAATCTGTGACCCTCCTTATGGAGTTCGTGCCGGGGGACGCAAATCTGGTGGCCGGAAATTGCTAAAGGGAGTTGTGAGCCCTTACGTTGTTCCCGATGACAAGAGGAGAGACCACATACCATCAACTGCAGCTTACAGTTTAGTCGAGTGTGTGCACGATCTGCTTGATCTTGCTGCCCAGATGCTTGTTATGGGTGGCAGACTCGTATTCTTCTTCCCTGTATTGAGAGAAGATTATGTAGAGAACAATTTCCCGGAGCACCAGTGTTTCAAACTGATTTCTGCTTCCGAGCAGATTCTCAGCTCACGGTACAGCCGAGTGTTACTGACCATGGTTAAGATTAGTCTGTACACCGAAGAAATTGCAGAGACGGCTAGGCTAAAACATATAGAGTTCAAGGAGAATCATCTGAAGTGGTTAGAAGATGGTAATCTTCACTCTGCTGTTTTCAGTACGGCTGATTCTAATTCAAATGCAGGTAGTGAAGGGAAATTTAGTAAAGATCCAAAGCCCAAATACAGGGGAAAATACGTATAAGATTGACTAGAGGCTGCTTCATATATAGGCTTTAGCTTTGGTAACATGCTTGAACAATTATAATTCTGGGGATGCGGTTTTTAGGACCATTTATTATTGATGTTTTTTTTGTTCTCATTTTCGGAGAGATAGACACAGATAGCACTACCTCGAGGATAAGTGAAAAGGCTGAAAGCTGATTATTTTGTTAGCGTATTCTTTACTCGGAAAACTAATAATATGATGCCCGTTTTCTTTTCTATGCATGAATATGACTGATACTTTCGTGATTACCTACGCTATTTACTGCGACCACCACACAAGTGTTATTTATCAAAATGTTATTGTTCAATGTAAATGTAATTTGATTCTGGATTTGGAACCTACTCTTTGGAAGCGACAACATAACTTAAATAACAAGCTAATGATAATGAAAACGACGGAAGAACTAAAAACGACATATGAAAACAACATAATTATTCTATGAAAAAACATAATTATTAGGGTATTTTACACATTTACCCCTTGAATTTGTATGACTTTAGCAATTTGTCTCTTGAATTTTTAATTTTGACAAGTTGACTCAATTTGTAAAATTGTTTCAATATGCTCTCTTTCGATAATGAACATGTTAAATTAGTGTTAAAAAACACGTTTAACGAATAACTCTTAACTTTTTAATTCAAATGTAATATCAATTTTTAATCCTTTACATTTGATAAAAACTTTGAGCAAAATTCAGTAAAATGGGGCATAATGCAATAATTTTACAAATTTAGGGGTTAATCGTCAAAATCAAAAGTTCGATCGGTAATTTGCTAAACCACGACAAATTTAGGATAATTATGCTAAAAACCCTAATTATTTTTCACAAACAAAACTGAGAACTCCAATTCTTCTTAAAAAAATAAAATAACAAAACTATAATGGGATCTAATCTAATCTACCAAACATAAAAGAGCTTTGACACTTTTTGATGAGGCTGTCACGTGACAACTCTTCCTCGTACCTCTCTTATTTTCTTTATTTTCTTTATTTTATCTTTATTTTTTAAAAATGTTTCTTTATTTTTTTGTGAATATTGTTTACATTTTATTTATGTTTTTTAAAAATCTATTTTTTCTCATTTCACTCTTATGAAAGTAATTTTTTTATATGTATTCCTATTTTATTAGCTTTTTTTACGGATATCACTTGAAATTTTTAAATTTTTAAATTTAGTTCTTTATTTTTTTCTTAGCAATTGACCCCTTCAACTTAATTTTTTACAATTAAGGTCCAATAAAAAATAACGTGTGCTTTTTTTTTTTTTTTTTACGATTATGATCACATGAAGCACATGTGAGCATCTGTTAAGTGTTATTAAGGTCATTTTTCAACTGGTTGTATTCGGGCACATTAGATGTAACGATCCGCACTTCTACTTGGTATGATATTGTCTACTTATAGGTGCCCAACATCCTCGTTGGCCACGGTTCTGACTAGTTATTGGCTTTGACACCATATGTAACGACTCACACTTACACTTAATATGATATTGTCTGTTTTGAGCCTGAACATGCATGGTTTTGCTCTTGGGGTTTCACCCAAAAGACCTCAAACCATTGATAGGTAGTGTTCTTTCTTTAAACCGGGACCTATCACTATCCCCAGACGATGTGAGACTACATAACTTACAATTCCTTAACCTTATGCCTCAAGCGATTTATGGCTGCCACATTAGATGACTCTGAACTGAACAAATAATATGATAAATGACTTTCATTACTATTTATAAATGCTCACATGCGCGTCACGTGATCAGAATAGTAGTAAAAAAAAGACTTCATTTTCGATTGCGACTTAATTGCAAAGATTTAAAAGTTGAAAGAGTCAATAGCCAAGAAAAAAATAATGACTAAATTACCAAATTTAAAAAATTCATGGAGTATCCATACAAAAAGCTTATTTTATTTATAGTTAATATTAAAATAATATTATTTAAATATGTCATTTCTTAATTATTTTTCCGTGTAATTCTTATTATATCAAAGAGTATCTTGACACCATATTTTTAAAAAATAAATTTAAACATCCTTAAATAATTGTATAAATAAAATTCTTATTTTTTGTAATTATAAATAAAAATTTTTAAGTGTCTTTAACACCATAATAAAATATATTAAAGACTCATTTAAAAAATATACTTAAATCACAATTTTTAATTTTAATATTTAAAATTTTAATTTTTTATAAAAAAAAGAACACTGTAATGATTTTTTGCTTTAAACATAATAAAAAATATGTGTCTGAGTTTACGTAACTATCGAGCCCTAAAAAACTATCCAAGGAAAAAAAAAAATGAAACGAAAAGTGACGCGGGAGAAATATTTGAACCGCCTAATCATTTGCAAATGCGTAAAAAACGTGCCAACTCGACGATCCGCACCCTTCGAAACGTTTACTTAAAAGCATAAACGCATCTCAACCGTCTATATACAAAGTGCCAAAAAGAAAATCCAACGGCTAATAAATGCACCAAATCATCAATCCGCGTCAAAATCCTACAACCAATAATAAGACGCCGTTCTTTTCTATATAATCTAATCTCAGCCCCAAATCCTCCCTAACTTTCTAACAAGAAGCATTTCCAATTTCGAATACCCTTCCACTTCTGCCTCGTTTCCATTTCCTAGAAATCCTCAGAATCAATGGCGCCAAAGGCCGAGAAGAAGCCCGCCGAGAAGAAGCCAGCGGAGGAGAAGAAGTCCGCCGTCGCTGAGAAGGCTCCCGCCGAGAAGAAGCCGAAGGCTGGCAAGAAGCTCCCGAAGGAGGGCGGAGCCGCCGCCGGAGACAAGAAGAAGAAGAGAGTAAAGAAGGGCATCGAGACCTACAAGATCTACATCTTCAAGGTTCTCAAGCAGGTTCACCCAGACATCGGGATCTCCAGCAAGGCCATGGGGATCATGAACAGTTTCATCAATGACATCTTCGAAAAGCTGGCCCAGGAGGCCTCAAGGCTCGCCAGGTACAACAAGAAGCCGACGATCACCTCTCGGGAGATCCAGACCGCGGTGAGGCTTGTGCTTCCCGGTGAGCTCGCCAAGCACGCTGTGTCTGAGGGGACCAAGGCCGTGACTAAGTTCACGAGTTCTTGAACAGAAAATCTGGCTCTGGATTGTGATCTTTAGGGTTAGGGTTAGGTTTCTATCCGTACATGCTGGCCTTTTGTCTTTAATGTCTTTTGGATATTTTTTTAGGGTTTTTGTATTTTACTTTGTATGCTCGATCCTTATGTTCTAATGATACAAATTGAAAGACTATAAATTGATATATCTGATGTTCCTCTAATTTGATCTCTGGTACTTCATGGAAATGAAATTGTAGAAATTTCCCTATGTTTTATCATTCGCTATCTTATTTTGTTTCCATCAGTGGGATTGTGGTAATGTGCTGCTTTGGTTATAGGAATTAAAATGTTATTTTCTTTGTTTCGCTTCTGTCATTGGTTTGTCATTACAATAATTCAAATTGAGACATTTCTGGGTTGCATTGTTTTTTAATCAAACGGTGTAGTGATTAAACAATTTCGTTTAAGTTATTTCCTATTATAATTCTTGGCGCCATATCGGAATTTTTTTTCTTTTACCAACGGAGTTCGAGTCTTGCTGGTAACTTGGATCTCATGTGTGGACTGGTTAGATTTCTTACGCAAAATGCTAAAATACGGCAGCTACCATCTAGTATGAAAAGTAAAACGACTTGTGAAGGATGAAAGACAATAACGATAGGAAAGCTAATCAACGACAAGGAAAACTGGGAAATCACATAAAAATGGCAAACGACGATAGCATTCAAAACCACAATGAAAGACAAGCAACCAGAAAAAGATTAAATTGGCACGAATTAGTGTATGAAGAAAAAGTTGACCATTTCTGAACGAGTAATTGGAAGGGAAAACATGGAAGGAAACTAGTGCTAAGTAAAGGCAAGGCCAGAAATGTTTCCCTTTTTCTTTTTGAAATTAAAACAAAGAAGTATTTTTTTTTTTTAAGGAAAAGAGTAGTTTTCTGTTTCTCAAAGTAGTCTGTTTTCGGTTTTAAATCTCTGACTACGGAGGCTCAACGCTATAAAATCCCCTCATATATTTACAAGTCAAGTTCTGAGAGAGCCCTCTGCGTTATTGGCTAAGGTATATTTCTTGACGCCTTGTGAATGTGATTTTCTTAGCATATAGAAGAACTTCTGTGGTGTAAAACTCATGTGATTAAGATTTTGAATGGAAACTCGAAACTTATTTTTCTTGTTTTTGGTCCAACAAATTGCTAGAATGCATTGATCAACTTGCAGTTTGATGTTATACTTATTCATTGGCAATTGCGGCGAGTTTTACATAAAACAATTTTCTTTGGGGTTAATAATTTGATTAGTTTGTGTTTATAATTTGAGTCTGAAAATCCTTCATGATGATGATGTAATGTTTGCGTTTGTTGCATCCATCCTGTTTTCTTAAAATTTTTTGCTATAACAAACTATCTATTCTTTCTTTTTTTTTTTTTTTTTTTTTTTTTTTTTTTTTTTTTTTTTCATATTATTGATTTTCTGTTTTTGTGTGCGAGTGTTTTTGTTCTTTAAAAAAAAAAAAAAAAAAGAGTTCATCAACCTTCCTTTCGTTCTTATTTTATTAGTTTAAGTGGATTTTTACACAAAAATCTTTTGATGGACACAAAACCTTAACAATACCATTTCTTACCTTTCCAATCAGGATTGATGGCCTATAACAGATTCAATGACTTTCTCATGCTTTTGATCTCGAAGTTTCCAAGAGCTTCCACGGTTGCTTCCCGTGCAACGCTACTTCCTCTGCAATCCCTCTTCCGGAAAATCATACATGTGAAACACGCGTGTCAGCTTATTATGTCCCGCAAAGTGCATTTCACAATGCAAAACCGTTGTCTAATATTTTGCTAGCTGATTCGCGTTTTGAGCAAGCACATTAGACGACGGTTTCTTATAAAATTGTCGTCTAATTAGAGACGTTAAATGTCAATTTTTTTGTAGCGTTGTAACTAATTTTTCTTGTATTTGGTCGAATATACAACTTATTAGCATGGATTGATCAACTCAATATTAATGCTGTACATAGACGAATGACCGTGTGACTTTTGCGGTCTTGAGTTTTTCATTAACAATTTTTCTTTGGGTTTTAAAAAATTCGATCAGTGTAATTATATTCAGTGGTTTTGATATTGCTACAAATTATATCCTCTTTTGTGTGTGTGTGTGTGCCAGTTTCTTTTTGGTGTCAAATTTCCTCATTATTCCGTTCTTAATTTATGAGTTCATGTGGATTTTATTCAAAATCTTTTGGTGGAGTTTAAACCTTATATATAATACAATTTCTTACCTTTCCTAATCAGGAAGATGACCTACAAGGGACTCAATGACTTTCTACTGCTTTTGACAACGAAGTTAGTGAACAGACTGAACAAAAACAAACGACCATGGGCTGATCATCCCGAGGAAATACTCGAGTCCATCATGGAACAACTCGGTTTTGCTGACCAGGTTCGGTTTCGAGGTGTATACAGGAGCTGGAGACTAATACATGGTATCAAGCCTAATTTCAAATTCCCATGGATTATTATGTACGATGACAAAAACGACGATAAATTTCCCATGCAACTCTACTGCCTCTACATTCCCTCTTCCAGAAAATCATACATTGTAAAGAACAAAGTAAAACATGAGTGTTTGCTAATGTGTAGGCTTGGATCTCGCGCCTATAACTGTTGTGGACTAATTTTCCTTTACAGGAAGTTGGAATGTAAATATAGATTCACCTACGGTCCAACCCTTCAAGCGTTAATTACGGTATATGCCGCGCACACCGACATGAGAAAGAACGATGAAATTGTTATAGAATCATGGCCTAGTGGTGAAAAAAAAATTGGGATAGGATGCATTTTAGGCTCACAGGTATTGATTGCAACGAGAGATTCTCTTTTGTATTAGAATCCGCCAAGGAAACTCCTTACTGTGTTTTTGCGAATGGAACTGTAGGTTCCTTCAAAGACAAGAAATGGTCTGTGCTCATAGACTCCAAAAACATCGAATCCTCCGATTTAAAACTAGTGAAATATCGAGTGCGTCGGATTCTTCCTTATCAACGCATGTGAGTGTGAAGGGGAGGTTTTCGCAGTGTACAAGAAAAATGTGGATGGGCTACATAAATGGCACAGTTTCAGGATAGATTGCTTGAAAAAGACATGGGTTGAGGAGGACGGCTTGGGTAAACGGGCAGTCTTTTCCTGCCGGTTCCCGTTATGGCATTTGCTTTATTATGCATTTATGCTTCCGGCTCAGGAACAGAAAAAGGATTTAGCAGGCCATATATTCTATGGTCCTAGCTATAAAAAAACTGATAGCTTCTGTTTGTTTAGATGCAATAAGGCTCCCGGTATAATATGTGATCACGATGATCAGCAGATTCAGCGAGAGGCGAATACACATGGGCATTTCGGTGGCCTCGTAAGGTGCTTTGAGATCGCAGGTCGTTTGAATACTCTCCAAGAGCCTTTTGGATCGAACCACCAACTCTATGATCCATCCACACATAATTCTAGTCTATTACAATAAAGAGTAATCATCAATGTATTTAGGTTTCCCCCTTTTATGAACCATGTGAGATTGAGAAACAGTTTGCTTTTTGAGGTTGAATGTTAGTATTATTGGATCTTTTCTGTTTGTTAAGGTTCATAACATTACTTTTTCTTTTTCTTCGGCTGCAAAAAAGCTTCATTAAAAAAAGGAAATAAAACAGAGCAATCGGCAACAAGCCGGTGGCAGGCCCACCAATATTTCTAGGAATTCCGTGCATAAAAACTGCTCATAATGAGGCGATTGAGTCTCCGTTGTTGAGAATGCAGTGCATTCATCACCTGATGGGTGCGGATCAAAAAAACGAAGAGGACATACACGAATTCCTCAAGGTCCATTTATTTAACGGATATTGAGCAACTGATGTTAAAAAATGATAAATTGCAAAGTTTTCCGGAACTAAAAGAAAAGGATTATAAATTGCATCATGGAGTTGGTGCTTCAATCCAATTTATAATCCTTTCTGCGTAGCATTTTGGTGTCCTGGACTTTCGTCTTTAATTTTGGAAGTTCCTTTTGTTATTTGGCCCTTCGTATTCATTATTGTTTCTTCTTCATTTGAGGTTAGATTTGTTGTTTCTTTTGTATTTGATTTCATGTTTAGAACCTTATTACACTAATAGCATGAAAGGGAGAGAGCTATCCCTAATGCGAAGTTCTACGATAAAAACGGTCAAAGACCCACGCCAACATAGCGCCAAGCGGGGGTGCTTAAATTAAGATCAAAATTCATGCAAACCCAGAGATTATTAAGAGAGAAAAAAAAAAAGAACTATAAAATATTTGATTTCCTTGACATTAAAGAAATTACAAGACAGTTGTATCCCAGTAGTATAGGATGACTAAGAAGAAACAAAAAAACGTTGTGTAAGGCGGAAGCTGGATTAAAAAATTGATATAACTCAATATATGAATTATAAGCTTTTGTTCATGGCAGATATCTGAATTGCTCAAGGGCCTCGACATTCGGACCGCAGCTACTGGAGGCTAAGCCAAAATGGCATGAATCCCATAGGCCAATACCCAAAAAAAGGATGAAGAAAGGGACTTCTCAAGTAAACAACATTTTGTCTCGCAGCACTTTGTTCTACTAAGTTTACTAAGAAAAAACTGGTGTCATCTTCAAAAATCTTCAATGAATCTAAACCAAAGGAATGCACACTCCTGGAAACGGATTGTATAAATAATCTATGTGTATGCAATTATAAAGACAAAAATAAAAAGGTCACGAGGGTTTATACACGTTCAGCATGACAAGTTTCAAGCACCCTGAAAACGACAAAAATAAAATATTTGACAACTTACCAAGTTTCATCATATTGGAAGAAGTGGTGCTTTCTCATCATATTCAACACGATGACTAGCCTGTAAAATAAAAAAGAACTATGAATAAATCCAATTCATCAAGACAGACCTAACAAAAGAGGATTCAGAAAAAAGGACTGGTCAGTTGCATATTCTTACATCCTCATTTGCCCCAGCTGCCATATTTAGGAAGCGTGCATCCTTAGACCTGAAAATTGAGAAAAAACAACACGTGGGGTTATTAACCGTTTACAGAATTTCTAAAATAAAAATCAGCTGGTGTCCAAAATGACATAACTTAAGGGCCCATTTGGGAAGTGTATTTGAACCATGATTTGGGTTTTGTATCAACTTTTTTGTAAGAGAACTATTGGCGGAAATTTTTTTTTAATTCAAATTCTTTGTGAGAGGAAAACATTGTAGCAGAATCATGGTTTGAGTTTTAAGTATATGTACCAAACAACCGTGAGACTTTAAACAGAAAAATGGATCAAAGCATGAACAAGGATGAATGTTACTTGACAAACATGAACAAGGATTTTCAGGAACATTGGAAATAATTATCTTAATCCATCATACAAAAAAAATTCGCTTCTTCTCCACTTATTAGTTTATTAGATTAAAGAGAAGTACTACAAAAATTTAAAAAAATCCTCATAATTGTATGAGAAAATTAGTAAACTCACCATTTGAATGCTTGTTCTAAGATTTTACCCTTTACTCTTGATTAATACCGTTTTGACTAATCTTTGACTAAAGGGTATTACTTAAGAGTAAGGGGTGAAAATTTAAGACCCATGCATTCTAAGGGGTATTTGTCTCCTTTTCCCTAATTATATAGTACGTTATAAAGCAGGAGAAAAGCACACCTCTGATTATTCTGCGCGTCGATCATTTCCACGTTACCATTCAATGGTTCATCTTTGACCTTTGAAAGTGGTGAAAAGAACTGTACAGAAGCAGATTTAAGTATAAGGGAATTTGCAAAGCAAAACAAAAAGTCTCATCTCCCTCTCTTTCTTCTCACCCTAACATTCTCTTGAAATTACCTGATGCATCGATATGAACACAATAGAGATTCCTAAGATGAAGTTCATAGTCAGCTTATGACCAAACAACAAAGCAGATCCTATTCCCGTAAAGATCGTGGCAACGGTTGATGAATACTTTTTCAAAATAGTATCTGTAAGCACCATAAGAAATTCTGATTTAGACAAAGCACAAGCAAAAATGTTAAGAAAGCGGGCACATCAGCATGCAAAAGGAAATAATAGGTATATCATTATCAAATGAGTTAAAAAAGGTACAGCACAAGACTCAAAGTTCATTTTCAATCGCCTTTCTCCTTTTCTAATGGTGTTGGTCTTTCTCAAAGTTGTCCTTGGGTGCAGATATGTGCTGCAGGGTTAAGTTTGATTCTTCGACATCAAATATTATCCTAACATTTAAGAGTATCTGGTATCCATAGGCCTACCATTGTCGTGTGTCCTACTAAATACTAAGACTAACACAGGTATGCCAAGATGAAGTTATCTAGGGAGGGAAAGACAAGTAGACTATACTCAAGTTTCTAATATTTTCTATAATTAAACGCTAACAGAGGGAGAGTAATCACAGACAACAACCATTAGATGCCATTAAAGAGACTCTGAAGTTTCCAAATTTGATTGTAATAACTCCACAGAAATTTTAAGGGGGAAATGAGAAGTAGAATAAAAGAAATTTAGTATTCACCTGCATATTTGAAAAAGAATGATGATAAGATTCCTTGGGCTGCATTATTGCAAATTAAAAGAATCGTAGCCTTCGAATGTCCTTGAAGTATGTCCAAGCCACCAGGACCTTGAAATGGTAAAACAAAATAAATCATGAACTCAAACAAGCAAATATGAAATATCAAACTAGAACAAGATTATAAATTAGCGTGTTAAAAGTGCCCTAACTAAAGCATCAAGCTTCGTGAGATACAATTTTCCAAAAAACAAGAAAAAAGAAAGAGCTTCATGAGATACAACATTTCTGTTCACTTCATGTATACCTTTGAAAATAGCCATTCCAAGAATTGCCAGCAAGTTGAATATAGCACCATAACCATATAGAAACAAGTTCTGCAAATTACACATAGAAACTACCGCATAAGATTACACAAACTGGTGAAACTATCACAAGAATATAAACCTTTTAACATGAAACAACACAAACAGAACATCATATCAAGCATGGGAGCTTGAAATGTATTGCACGTCAAAAAATCAAGGTAACGCGAAATAAACCTAGAGACACGTCGTGGACCTGTGGTCCAACACCTATATTATTGCAAGTGATCGAATATGTAACCGAGCTGGAGAATGTGCAAGTGTTGCAGAATATAAATTAAAAGGTGAATACTTGATATAAATCAAGTTTTTCCAATTTCTGCCTTTAACCTCCTTTCTTTCTCCTCAATATGAGCCAATAATACCAAGTTGTTTTTGCACAAGATAAAATAATATAGAAGAATATTGGGATGAAAAATAGCCAGAAGACCTTGAACAAGATAATAGAATTTAGAAGATTGGAACACTGCTAGAACCTTACCTGAAGGTAAATGCTTGTATCAAATTGACTTTTCAAAGCATACTCATTATATACTGATGCCAGCGATGGAACAGTTACCTGTAATAATATCATTTTGAGTTGATGTTTTCTACTAATGCACATGAAATATTGTAAACAAATACATCAAATAAGCTACTGGGTGTGATGTAGAATACAAACAGTTTGTAAAAGCAAATTGTTGAGAAATAAAACAAGACAGAGCAAACGCCCATCCTTGAGTTAAATACGTACAAATATCAACGTGTACAAGTAAGCGCCTGTTGTTATTGGAAGACCTAAAACAGTACTACCCTCGGGCATAGACCGCAGTTGATTCACACTAATGCCAATGAGCAAAAGGGCAAGAGCCTCCCACTGTTACAAAATAAGGAAGAAAAGATATATAAGAATGACAAGGCAAACATTCAGAAAGTCGAAAAAACAATACGAATTAGTAGAACATTCTTCCAAACCTGAATTATAGAAAACCGCCGCCTCATTATCATCTTTAACAAAACAGCAATGACCAAAACCTGCATAAGTTCAGAGCACCTAGACAGTTATAAGAATGGTAAACGAAGAATACAGATATTATGTATGAACAAGCACACGAAAAGAAACAAGGAAAAGCTAGATTAATCTACTGTATCAGCATGGTTGTAGTAAGCCCAATCAAATAACCTGCCGAATAAAGTACAAACTCATACTTGATAACTGATAAAAGTTGTTTGACGTGACAACTACAATCCAAATACTCCTACTCCTACCCCACGGGTAAGAAGGTAATTGATCTTGTAATCAAAGATGCGCAAGAAAATAAATGTTTAAATAAATCACGGTTTAAGATACCTTCAAGTTGCTAAGCATCTTCACAGTTGCAGGGTTAAAATAAAGCTGCACAAGAATCATAACAATTAAGATTGAAAATTGGTCTTAATGAAGCATTAACTTATTGGTATAGATTCCATTAAAAACTATACCTGCATAATGAACTTTAAATAATTATTAATAGCGTAAAGAAAAGCAGGAATGGCAAGAAGCACATTGTTTCGAGCTGCCTGCAGAGGGGAAGAAAAACAAAAAAATCTTGAGATCATAGTTTAAGTAGACCAAAGCAAAAAAATCTTGAGATCATAGTATAAGTAGACCAACGGCTTGGACTAATGCCACCCACAGCTTATGACAAACATAAAGAAATTGACACAATCTACTATAGGATAGGAACTATTAAAAGGTATGAAAAGCTGTTGGATTGAAAGACTTAATGGTGTCCGGAAAATTCTTTGGAAGTTTCAATAAACGATATTCATGCTACAAACACGCATTTTGAGTAACTTCAACTTTCATTCCAGAGGATATCCAACAGGAGCTATTCTTTAACGTGATTTCCACTATTTTCTTAAATCAGAAACTGTATTGGAAGAACTTGTGGTGATATCAATTTTTTTTCCTTACCTGTACAAATGTAGAAACAGATAGAAGAGACTTCTCCCCAACTTTCTTATTCCGAGCCTAAAAGTGAAAGTTTCCAAAAAAAAAAAAAAAAAAATGATGATAAGAAACAACAAAACTGGTGCTAGCCAGCCAGCCACCCATGAAAGCAATCAGATTATCTGATAACAAAATGTATAATTACCTGGAACAAAAGCATAATAATAGCAAAAACAACTTTTGTTGCCTCAGTTAAAAAGTTAACGCTGATAGGACTGAACTTGTATTTCCCATCCACTTTACACATATAAACCAACAGAGGCTGCAGAAATAGAATGAACATAAGTAAGCAGTTGAAAAATTGCTTAAAACTTCAGAAAAATTTTTAACCTATGAGGGGGTTCTCATGGTTTGCTATGACTGTGTTTGCACTATTTGCTCCTATAAATATATATATATATATATATATATATATATATTTCTACCGACCATAATTCTCCTGATTGAATGCACAAGGAAATTTTGAAACTAAAATATAGAAAAAAGAAAAGTTTTAACTGAACAGTCTTCTGTGTTGTAATTCTAGCATGCCAATATTTTGGCCTACATAGGCAGGACATCATATACCAATATAAAGTCAAACAATGTCTTCTCCAAATAACTTTTTCAATTTAGATTAGATAAAACTAAAGGAAAAGGGATTGCTTCATCACCTGCAAACCAACAAGGATGCAATCTCCAACAACCAAAAGGATGTTTAGGAACCGGGTCTTTGAAGAGACATCATTTCTATGCCGGTCATAGGCCCTGGACACAGCTTTGGAATTTGGGGACAACAGTTTGGAGCGACAAACACTGCATTCTATCATCCCGTTCATCCAGCTGTACACTGGATCTTACTCCAAAATCTGTACTTACAACCAATCAAGACTTTCGAATTTCAGAAGCAGCAATAGTTTCAATAAGTGCACAAAAAGTGTCAAATATATAGATAAAAACAATCGCTTTGAACAACCATTGGCAGACGATCAAAATCTAATTACTCTGCCAAGTACGGAGAAGTGCCTACCATACCCACATGCATTAATATTTGTGGTTCTTGATGCGTATAAACATGCATAAATAAAGACACGACCAATTATCTCATGCTTTGTGCTTCTCTTTTGATATAGATTCGTTCTTCTTTTAGCATAAATATGCTAAAATCCCAATAAGAATGTTATATTACTCCATACACTATTAATAATACTAGAGATTTGGGATCAAGTTTGCCTCTTTTGTGGGTGTTCCACAACTTCACCACTCAATCAAAAAGAATATACGCACAGACCATGTATACATACATACATATATATAGATATAAATATGTATATATATATATATATATTCAAACACACATACGTATATAAAGAGAGCTAAATGGTCATCCATATGTTTAAATTTAGATAAATTTTACATGCATCAATTTAAACGTCTGCAGCCACGGAGAGAAACAGAGATTCGTAGAAATTATGAACCAATCGAGCTGTGTAGAATACATATACTACAATATTAAACTTTTCTCAACTGAATTCCAAGAACAACAATTTAAATGATTTGCAGCTAAAATAAAACAACAGAGTCGGTCACAACTCGTATTAAGAAGAAAAATCATAAATTTCCAGAATAAACCCAAAATCCATCACCAAATCAATGAAAAAACAAAAAAGAAACGACGAATCAGAACCAAAGAGCAGTACCGGTTGAGAAATTCAGGAAGAGCG